>NC_092632.1:23929124-24191808 GCF_039555335.1 Amphiura filiformis | reverse complement strand
TTCATGTTAGAAGTGCCTAGCTCATATATTATGGGCCCCAGGGCCCCAAATGTTAAAATAAGGGCAACAGGTTAACAAGGCTAGCTATAAAACTACAAAGGGCACTAGGGCTCATATGTGGCACATGTATGGGCCCTAAGTTGTAATGTGTCTTCTGCCCATTTTGGCCCCAGATGTTTAAGGCTAGGGGCCCCAGAGGCCCAAATGTTAAAACAAAGGGCCGGTCGTTTCTCAACAAATAAAGTAGCGACAGGGTTTAGATTTGGTACACTAATAGGTCTTCAGCATTATATTGTTTTATGTATATATGAACCCTATGTGTCACATAATATGGGCCCCAGGGCCCCAAACGCTAAAACATAGGGCCGGTCGTTACTCAGTAAATAAAGCAGCTACAATGTCCAGCTTGAGTCTGCTGATAGCACTTGAGAAGTATATTTCAACATATGCACAGAGCCCCATAAGTCAAATATTATGGGCCCCAGGCCCCAAATGTTAAATCAAAGGGCCGGCCATTTTTCACCAAAGCTCAAAGTTTGTACACAGACTGCACCTGAGAATTATATTGTTATATGTACATATGAGCCCCATATGTCACATAATATGGGCCCAGGGCCCCAAACGCTAAAACATAGGGCCAGCCGTTACTCAGTAAATAAAGCAGCTACAGTGCCCAGCTTAAGTCTACTGATAGCACTTGAGAATTATACTTCAACATGTGTACATGAGCCTCATAAGTCAAATATTATGGGCCAGGGCCCCAAATGTTAAAAAGGGCTGTCCGTTTATCATCAAATAAAGCAACTTCAGGGCTCGGAGTTTGTACACAGATTGCACCTGCGAATTATATTGTTAATAACACCCACCCCATCCCATTCACAGACAATTGCGTAATTATAATAATATAGATGACAGAAACGTTAAGGCTGTTCCAGTTAAATTACATACCCATTGGCTGTTCTATTTAATTTACATACTCCCTCTGAAATGGCTGTTCCATTTAATTTACATACTCCTCCTCTGGAATAGCTTTCCCTAATCAAATTGCACATTGTGAATTTCAATCTATCAAATTGCATAGCTTCACTGTGAATTAGAGAGACTGACAACAGCAACCTAAGTCCTCAGCAAATAAGGACTGTAAGTTTGTGTAAACCGATAACATGCGGGTATAGCCGTATTTGTGTACAAATATATAGCCTTCTAGTTAACTTTATATTTGATGGTATATTCAATTCGCTATTGGTTTCAGGTGTTACGACGATACGCACACACACTGACGGTTAACTATGATGAACCGTGAGAGTGCTGCCTTCGGAGGGATGTTATCCTGAAGATGACAAAATGTATCCTTAAAAGAACAGAAGACATTAGTAAACATGAATGAGAAAGCAACAAAGATATTCAGAGAATAAATAGGCCTACTCCTGAAAAGTGAAAATGGATGATTGAAGGCCCCGGTTGTATTCAACTGCATTAAGCGATAGCCATGCATATGTATTCTTTTAAAACGAAGCCAGAAAAAGGTTCCACCACCTCATTAATTTATCTTAATTAGCGCATTGAACCCACACCCATACTAATTTTAATGCACACGAGCAACCACTTCTACTTTCCATCTATCATCTTATCAAATTGTCCATGTTACACAACACGTCAAGGTTTTCACAACAATTACTGTTTAGTACAATTAACTGGGTAAACTATGGCAGTATATTCATAAACAAAAATCCAACAAACAATGTACTCCTTTGTTGTTTAAACAAATAATCGATAACACTTAAAATAACACACAAAATGCAGAGTACAGGTATGTAGTAATTACCAATAATTACTGCAAATAAAAGACATTTGGGTCCGGACTAGGTGGTACTGTTATTGCCCATCAACATCAAGGCCATTGTCTTTAAGTTACTGGTTTTCTTCTCATACGTATTTAAGGCAATATAGACAATTTGAAATCCATTATTGTTTGCGTGCTTTTAGTGATGGCAACGAACTCTATGATATGAGTTGTTTTCTGAGTGCAATAATTATAGATATTTTCCTTAATGATAGGTTGACATATTTTTTGAAAATGCACAATCGCAAGACGCAAATTGCTTTTCACTCGCTTCAAACTATCAGGGCAATTCAATCTTAGTTTTCTGTTATACTAATTTAGTTAAAAAGTATTGTTACACATTGTTTAAAGCAGAGTAGTTTAATATTTGTCACTTTTAATGGGTTTGTCATGCAGTTTGTATTACTATTGGTCGTGTAAGAATTACTTTCATATGTGGAAATAATTTGTCATGCGACTAATGTAAGTTACATGACAAAGTTGGCTTTTTCTACCAGCTGTATCAAAATTATACCCATCAGTTGTTGGTGTCTATGACAAATCGGCTTCTTCATTATGCAATATTGAATCCTCTTGAACTGACCCGTTATTTATAGTTTTATGTACGTATATAACATTCGTCTATAAGGTATGGTAGCTCATATGTTGCATTTAATGTGGCAGTTTTTTCCATTATCACTGGAAGCTGATGGGTACCAATCATTTTGATACAGCCTGTAATTGCCACACCCATTGATTACTACCATTGGGATATTGGTGGCTATTTGTTAGCAATTGTAATTATGTTCTTGGATGACAAATCTTCCATTTGTAATGACTAATTACTACTTGGTCAAATACGACACTTTTCACTGACAATTTCAGTGAATCTCCTTGAGCCTGGTCAAACGAGGCTTCACCGCAGTGATTCTTTAACAAACAGATTCAATAATACATGCATGAAGAATTTCCTAAGGTGTTTTAGAAATTAGTGGTAATGAAGTGCTGAGAAATAACATAATGAAACCATACATTACACAGCACTGCACGGAATAAGTCAAACATGAAATTAGCTTTGCTCCAAAGCCAACCTATTTTCCATCCAATTGAAAGAAAAAATGAAAAAACCATGCCATATGCCCTCTGACACTATAGTAAAGACCGGCTGTAGGTCAGTGGACTTTCGCGGTTGGTGTGTGGGGTAGACCAATATCTCAGGTAGACAGTGATCTTTACTGCATAGTGGTCCTACTTTACTTGTTGGTGACTTGCCTATAGTGAAACTTGCCTTCGGCAAGCTCTGTACAAATACATGTACTGCTGGGTGATGCATGGGAGTGGTATTAATTTTTCACAGAATGGATTGGCCTATATACATTTTCTTTACTAATACTAGTCACTTGCTTGGGTTTATTTTACTTGGGGATCTCTGGATCTTCTAAGTACTGCGAGGGCTCTGATCAAGAGCTAACATGAAATGTGCGCTTTCAATGGGCTATCCCAGTTGAAATCCATTCACCCCTTATATGTGAGTGGACGCGGCGAATCAGCCGTAAACTCGGCAAATTGTATTCTGAGTTAAAGTGTAAAATGTATGTGAAGGTCGTATTCATAGGTGTATGAATTCGTTGCGACAAGTATCTTATCAAACGCTTTTTAAATCAATCAATAATACTACTGCTGAAGAGGATAATAAGCGTCTACCTATTTCTATAGAATAGTTCTTGTCTTTGTTTGCTTTGGCTAAATCCTGTTCAAGTGGCAGATAACAAAGCATTGTATTTTGTCTACTATAATCAACAATGAACAATGAGAGGATATTTCTGAACCTCGTTGACTTGGGGATGATTTGAAATGACCGCCAATTATGACTGTTGGATATTTATTACCAGAAATGTAGAAAAAGAGACACATGTAGAACCGATAAAAAATACAATTTTGTCGAAGGAACAGAGTTCAACAAATCATAACCCCGCTTTTGGATATCGTTTAAAGTCAAATGATATACCATTTTAAAGTTTATGGTGTTTATTTTCTAAACACGAAATAAAACAAAATTGACCGGGGCCGACTTTACGGCTGATTCGCCGCGTCCAGTCACATATATAGAAGACATAGCCTTAATCTTCCACAGTATCTTGCTGAGTACATGACTCCATTTTGATATCTACACCCCTGTGTGAAAGATTAAGGTCATGTCTTCCATAGAGTGAGTATGGATATCAACAGGAATAACCCAATACCTATGTTTTGATAAATACTATAGATACCATAACCGACAAAATTAAAACCTCAATTTGGTCAATTTTTGTTTCTTGTAAAAAGAGCCATAAATCTAATAATAGGGCTTGTGTGACTGATCATGAATGAAAGCAAACTCTCGTAAAGGTAATTCAAGTTTTTCTTAAATGTCACTTTTTACCCTGACAACATAGGTTTGTATAGATACCGTATTAGATTCGTCGAGTTCTTCACACATGTATTAGTTAAAATAAGTTAAAAATCATAAAAAATATCTCAAATGATTTATAGTATAAACAATCATTACCTGCGCTGCAGCTGTTGTAATTCAAAAAGTCAATTTTAATGTTGATAAAACCTTTATTGCACTATAGAATTAATGTTAGATTAAAAAATACATGAACGGGATAGTTTTACCACATGTTGCATTACCAATGTTTACTACTCTTGCACGTTATGCATCACATCAACCCCTGTAATGCATCACATCAACCCCTCCCCATAAACGACTTTGTAGTTTTACTGCTTCTCGCCTCATTTAAAAAAAATTACGCCAAAATATAAATAAACAAAAACCACTTCCCGATGAAAAAAAAATGGAAAAAGAACAAAGTAACGAAATGAAACCAATATGGCAGCACCCCTCGCACATGGATAAAGTATATAAATAAAAATACCGTATTGCATCTTGATACCAGCATATTGTTGATATCACTGACACAGGTGCACAATAGTGCTGACCCACGCTTTGCTGATTTCTCATTTGTGATATTCTAGTGGACGTTTGGTAATTATGTTCGATTGGAAAGAAAGGAAATTATAAATAAACAAATATTAAATATATTTCTTCCATGTTAAATAGGTCATCGGCGATATCACTGTGTGATATAGGCTAATGACAGATATATCCAATGAGGCAAAGTATTTTACAATTCATATAATTATCTTGAAAAAAAAAAACCACCACATTTTAATATACTTTCTACTTGAAATTACACAAAACGAACTAAAATATGTAAAGACATTGTGTGTCTGGGGTGTGTGTGGGGTGGGGGTGGGGTGTGTGTGTATATCGTCGTAACACCTGAAATCAATACCGAGTATTGACTGAATACTGAATATGCCATCAAATAAGTTAAATGCCTCGAGTAATTTGGTGTGTGTGTAGATTTGTAGGTTTATGCTTTGTTTTGTTATATTTGTGTGTATGTTTGTTTGATATACCATATTAATCTTTTCATGTTCCATGATATCGTATATATATCCATCTCACATACTCTCATCTCCACAGACGCACCCCGCACACACACCCCTACCAACCAAACGCACAATATTTGAAAAACTATGCAACTAAGTTACTTTGTGCATAAAAGCAAAGACGTTAGTAACGTAGTTTTACCAGTTTTAGGAAAACCAATGTAAAACATCATAAACAGTACACAAGTCCACCCTCGCCCACAGACGCACCCCACATACCCTATACACACGTACAGTACTTGAAAACGATTCTACTAACTACCTGTGTGATATAAAAGCCATTAGTATCGTAGTTTTGCCACTTGAAGGAATACCATTGTAAAATATCGCTAACTATAAACAGAGCAAATACACAACACACATACATACCCTTACACACTCACCCCACCCCACCACACCCCTCCCTGTACCCATACACACCCCAGAGACACAATGTCATAATTTAGTTGGTTTTGTGGAACTTGAAGTATAGAAGGCTGTATTAAAATTGAGTTATTTTTTCATGACATATGAATTGCGAAATACTTTGCCTCATGGGTATCTCTGTCATTAGAGGCCTTTATATAGTGCTACAATCCGCGAAATTAATAGTTGGCACACTTGCACTAAACAATTGAAATGCATGCCCTATCAAAATTGGAGAGGCGAGTGAAACATACATGCAGTATATGTGAAGTACAGACTACCCCCTATATCTCACCCTTCCCCACTCCCCATCTTTCAATGTTGGAGGGTCTCACGGGCCTGTTGACAACATGGCTTGGTCCAACATTGAATTGGGGGAGCGGGGGCAGAGATATACCAAAAGACAGGCAAAGTGTGCCAATCTTTTTTTCGTGGATTGTAGTTCCCATTAAAGTACCACTCTGAATATTATTTGAAGAATAATAGCCGACAAACTTCAATGATCCGCCCATGCAGCACTTCCTCGTTCCATCGCAGATGACCTATTTAACATGGATGAAATATATTTGATATTTGTTTATTTATAATTTCCTTTCTTTCCAATCGAACATAATTACCAAACGGCCACTGGAATATCACAAATGAGAAATCAGCAAAGCTTGGGTCAGCACTATTATGCACCTGTGATATCAACAATATGCTGGTATCAAGATGCAATATTTCTATTTATATACTTTTAAATCCATGTGCGAGGAGGTGCTGCCGTATGGGTTTCATTTCGTTACTTTGTTCTTTTTCCATTTTTCTTCATTGGGAAGTATTTTTTAAATTAAGTGAGAAGCAGTAAAACTACATAGTTTTTTTGTTCGGTTTTTTTTTGGTTTTTTTTTTTTGGTAAATAGAAGTCCCAAGCTTGTATATGGAGGGTTGATGTGGTGCATTACGTGCAAGAGTAGTAAACATTGGCAATGCAATATGTGGTAAAACTATCCCGTTCATGGTTTTTTTTTAATGTAACACTAATTCTATAGTGCGGTTTTACTTGTTTCTTTGTATGTGTGTGGGGGGAGGGAGGGGTGGGGTTGGGTGTATGTCTGGTGTCATTTCCCTACAGTAGGCATAATACACACGTAGCCTGTATTTACACAGTTCAACTTCCTATAAAATGACAATTGATATAAAAGCTTTTTAAACTTAGAATTGACTTTCTGACTTTTTGAATCCACATTGTAATTACAACTGCAGGTGTAATCATAATGATTGTTACTAGAAATCTTTTGAGATATTTTGAATGTTTCTTATGTGAAGAACTCAACGAACCTAAATATCTACAAATCTCTGTTGCCAGGGTAAAAAGTGACATTTAAGAAAGAATTGATTTATATTTGGACGAGCCATGTTAAAAAAGTCCTTTGGTATAATACATGTGCCATCAATAGGAGATATTTTGATTTCCTAATTACAAAATTAACAACTATGGCTTCCTTGCGATGGTCGATGCAATTTGACCTTAGTAGGGGAAAGTGGGGTAATCCCGGGCACCTTTCGTTAAGGCTACACAGGTACAAGATTAAATAAAGTTCATCAGTGAAAATCATATCAATGCAAAGTAGGAGTAATGTTCCAACTACTTACCAGTTTTTAATAACTCAACGTCTATAGTTAATAAGTTATAATTAAAAAACAAAATGGTAAAAAATAATGGGGTAATGCCGGACACGGGGTAATCCCGGACACAATGATTGCTGCTAAAAGGGAAAGTGGAGAAGGATGATAATCCTCTAGAATGTATTAGATACTTCTGTTACCTCAAGCATACAACTATGGGGCGGTCATTGTTGTCTATATTGTCGAAATAGCAAGTGTCCGGCATTACCCCATCTGTATAGAGAATGCATGTGTGTCCGGGATTACCCCTCACGGTCCCGACTTAATTTTTCAGTGCTTGTTCTACAAATCCATTTTTAAGATACCAAATTTCATACATACAGCTAACAATCAAGTATCAAACATAATTTTCATCCATACTTCATCTGTGTCCTTTGTCGCATTAACTGTCACCCAGCTTATAAATCACTTTTCAGATAAAAAGTCAAAAATGACAATTCTTGTTTTTTCGTAATTTTCACAAAGAAAGACGAGACCCAAAGCGCTGGTAATAGTACATGTGAGGTACACCTTGAGGTAGCTAATACCCCAAGGTAGTATAATAGTGCCACCCTTTTCCGTTTAGCTGCAATCGATGTGTCCGGGATTCCCCACAGTCCGGCGTTACCCCACTTTCCCCTACAGTACAAAGTCAATGTTTATTTGCCATTTTGGTTTTATTTAAGCTTTCTCGTACGAATATTCGGAGAATCATGCTAAAAATAAATGAAGAAATAAGGTAACAAAATCAGGTTCTAGAATGTGATAGCAAAGTTCAATCGGCCGATACAAACATTTTAAAAAGTAAACAAAGTAAACAACAATGTAAACAAAGTTGATTAACAACAAAGACACAAACAAACAAACGAACGAACGAACCACGCTCATACAAACAAAGAAACAAACATTGATCTCACAGATGACATGATTATTTTTTCATTTTAGTTCACATCTTATCTCTTTGAAAAAAAGACGTTAATACTAATAGTCCTTAAAGGAGTATTTCGTGATCCTATCATCATCTTTTTATAACATTTTTCAATAGATAATCACAAAAAAATCTTATTCCCAAAATTTCAGTTGATTCCGATTTTGCGTTTGCGAGTTATGCATGATTATGTGTATTACACTGCTCCATAGACAATGTGTTGTAATTTCGTTCTGGTATACCAGAACGAAATTCAAATTTCATGATATCTTTGCTAAACGAATTGATCTGCAAGAAATTTTTTGTACATAAACATTATATAGCCAGAGGTTTCCAGTGATATAAAAATCTCAACATTTTTTGAGAAAAGTGGGGGGATGATGCTGTGGATCACGAAATATCCTTTTAATAGCTGCAACAGTGCAGGTTGCAACAATTTGTATTATGTGATTTACATTATAAGGGAATTCGGGTTACATAAAACTGCGTTAGTTTTGTTTTGTTTTTGAATCATCATTATCATCATCATAATTATCATCATCATCATCATCATCATCACCATCATCATTAATCATCACCATCATCATTAATAATCACCACCACCATCATCATCATCATTCATACAGTACACTTAATTTAACCACATTTCCCCAAGTGTTCTAACAACCCAATTATCTTTTTCCTGCTGACTACACTCCAATTGGCGCCACCGTGCGTCAGATAATATCAATGCTTGTACTGATTTCCATAGCCCATCAGGTCCCATGTATTTCAGTTAGAGAACAATCCCATTAAACCAAACCCGGACGAATATATGCGCAGACAGGCTGCACAGCGCTAGCTAGCTCGTTTTTGCTCGCTCGCTCGATCAGTGGCTGGTGCAACCTCCTCCATCGTCATCCTCAACGGGATCTATTTTGCAGGCAACCTGAGGACAGGCATAATATCAAGGTACCTTGTGTGCACTTTGCTCTACTGGCTTTTTCTGTATCGTCAAGCTATGTTAAGTCAACAACCCAGCAAAGATAAATCAGCCATTAATGGAAATCTAATGATGATGATCAAGACGATGATGCCATACTATCATGGATATTCACTACAGTATTGTTAATCAAGCGTCTTATACTTGACAAGTGAAACCCAGATTTTCTGCAAGAACGAGCATACATCTAAAAAGAGAAAAAATCTGTAGATTTTGTCTTCTCGGATGATGTGATATATTTATATGTGAGCGTACACTTGATTGGATTAAAGGCGGTATTTCATTTGTTTTACCCCACGGGGATATAAAGTTGCTGGTTTCTTCACCTCAAAGACGGCAATTTATTATGTCAGTTGGGCTGCATTAATTGCTTTTTTCGCCCTCGTGGAAATCATACCAACTATTGCATGACTTTGTAATAGAACTGTACTCCGCCATTATATTTTATAGGGCAGCACAGCGGAGTGAATACCGTTATTGGTTATTGGTTTTTACCTTTTATTATAGGTAAAAACCCTGTATATGCATTATAAGCAGCACAGTTGAAGATGGCTTATCAACCTTTAGGTTTTACAAGTAAGGCCATTGTGGCCCATTGTATAAGTGATATGTTGATGTGTGGATCTACTAGTCTGTTGCTTCTCTTACTAGCAATAATGTGTTGTCCCGTTGGAAATTATGCTTTTGCAGCTGTCGAACGCGAAGGCGTATCTGGCCAGCAGGCACCTAGTTTGAACAATACAATGTTAAATTCGACAGATAGGGCTTCGGCATCCAATTCAAAAGCGGGATCTAAAGCAACCATGTTGGAAATCATACATCAGGATTACGACGATGATGATGATACGTCAGGGAGGTTAACAGAACAGCTGACAGCAAAAAAAGATGTAAACTCCCCTTCTCAAGAGATCTCCATTATGGACCAATCAATATCTTCCCACAAATCAGAAATGCAAATGCTATCTACTTTAGATAGTACTCAATACACGTACGTCAATTCAATGCGCGGTGGGCAATTACGCCTGAAGCGGGCCAGGCGGAATACAGCTGTCTCTGTGGACTTTAAAAAAGAAGCAGATCCCTTACTTGCACTCATAGAATCTTTAGACAAAGTTAAACTTGCAAAAGAATGCACAAGACAAGAAATTGATTTGACTTTTGGTAGTGGTAATGTTAATGATACCATATCTTACTATGTAAGTTTTCTGGACAACTCTAGTATAGCTGTTTATGCTGCTAATCTGTTGAACAGCTTCTACTGTAGACAAAGATCTCAAGATAGTGTCTTCTACCATGAGCAGATGCTCTATTCAATTGTACGTAACACTGTGGAAAATAACGTCTATATTTCAGGCTCTTGTATTGCATTTGATCGTTATGCTTATTCAGATGAAATAGAATTATTTGCACCATGTACATATTACGAATCAGAAGATCATCAAGTTATGACCGAAGTTGATATGGGAACAAAGTATAACTATACATCTGAAGCGACAAATGCTACAGAATGGTTTACAAGTTATAAGCAGGCTGCTGCTACGTCAGATAACCTTAAAAAGGGATGGCTAATTCATAGATATAATGAAACAACTAATGCTCAGACAGAAGATGCTTCTTATGCCTTTGTGTCGGAAGATGATGGAGCATGGACGTCGCCATATTTTGATTGCAAAAGAACTAACAGATGGCTTGTGACCTATTCTATACCTTTCTACAACCACGAAGGCTATTTCCTGTAAGTACATGTACACCTAGTTCAAAGTTAAAACGACCCTAAGCAGGGTTTTGCGTAAAACGTTGACCAAATAAGTATGTAAATCTTTCACAAGTATATGCAACAATCATTTAATGCAACATTTGCCAAGGTCAACCTAAATATGTGCGGGGTATGTGATAGGGGTGTGTGTAATGTAGTGGGTGGGTATGTTTGGGGAGTATGGTGTGTGGTTGTTTGGTGTGGTTGGGGTAGATGTGTGTTAACTTATTTGCATGCATGAATCAAAATCAATTTTAATGGTATTCCTTACGCTGGAAAAACTACGTTACTAATATTATTGTCTTGTTTCTACATGCAAAAGTAAGTTTAATAGATCAATACTGATTCGTTGTTTGTTTGCTAGTTGTTTGTGAGGGGTGGAAGGGGTGGTGGGTTGTGTGGGGTGGGGCTGTGTGGGTATGAAGGCCTTGGCGTGTGTGAAGATTTGAAAAGGGAGAGGAATAGTGTGAAATGGTATTGTGAGATATGATAAAACTACCGTATGCTGATTTGGTTGCTAATAATTCACACCAATGTCTAAAATTGTGTTGCATGGAAATATGACAGGGGTGTGTCCCGGGGGGTGTGTTCGTATGTAGGGGTGTGTATAGGTATGTCTATCGGACCGTCTGTCCTTCTGTCTGTCTTACCGATTGGCTGGCTAACTGTTACTAAATGTGGAAACTAAAAACTATTACTTTAAGAATGATTGCCAGAAGTAGCACAATTGAGTTGTACTGGTAATACGGTACAACTTACGATTTTAATATATTACGAGAGTGGTAGCTTGAGGTTTTGTGTGAGAGTACATGATTTCATATTTTTGGTACGACTACGTGCACTTACCTGTGCACAAAAATGTCATGTCAACAGCTAATAGCGTGTGCCAGATTTGCCCAATATATATTTCGCTGCATGCACGATTTGACTTGTTGATTGTTTTTACCCACAATACCTTGAGATATTACCGGAAGTAGACGTGATGCGCGGAGGAAAAGGGGATAGGATGCACGTAATGTATTTGCACATCGGTGTTAATGTACTAGGCAAGGACTCATGTATTATCAATTGATGTTAAGAAGAAATACAACACGTACTGCTGTGATGTCTTTTAACAACAAGAATTGGAGTAATCGATCTCAATAATGTGAACACAGTGAATCTTTCTTTTAGGAAATCAGCATAGCCAGTGTTCCAGTCTACTCTAACCGTCCGCTTGTCAATAAACACATTTTAATAAAATGAATAAATGGAGCTATAGCAAAACAATTGCTAATCTAATTTGAATAATGACATTTAAATCAAGGAATACTATTTGTACAACAGTATAAAACGATAGCTGTCGAATGCAAGGAAGTGAATTTCTTATGTAATTGTACCTTTTGATATTTTCGTTGTAAAAATTGATGTTGGTTGCTCCTTGTTATTAGGTAGGTTATTCTCAGGCGAGATACTGAAATCAAATGTACTATAATAATCGCGTGGACATCGTATTAAAGTATTAGATCTAAACCTAAGCTCTTGAACTATACTACCGACGTCAGAAAAATACAGCAAGCACCATTTTACTAATCAAGCATTCATTCTGTTTTGCCAGATGAAACAAAGCTCAATTGCATATTCAATGGAGTTTTAGAATACAGGCCAAAATCTGCACTTTAGTATACATTTGACGTACCCTAAAGCAATCAAGCAAAAAAGGTTATTGTTGGTTGACGCTTCCATTTTCCCTATAATGACCAATAATGAATGTTAAAACAATTTTTATTCAAAATGACCAAATACCGTATTTGAATTATACGTTTGTTCCCAATAAATGTCAAACGAAAGTGCCCAGTGCCACTACAAAAATCACATATCTTATTTTTTAACCTTGAATATGTTGAAAATTGAGTGTTGCATTATTTTTTGTAAAGGGAGTATTGTGCTTCGCAAATTAAATCAATGTATTTAAGTTCGTCCCTGTTCACCAAGTATATTTTACATCACACTGTCTTTCACATTGTATTATTCTAAAAAAGAGATTAACCGCTGACTCACTGATTTTAAAATAAAAACTATAGCTGTGTGTTTATAGCGTCTAAAAAATAGCAAATACATCACCACCAATTCATAATGATAAACAATTTCTTATTATTTAATGTTTGACTTCAATTTGTGTGCATCGCTATCAAGTCACATTTGTTAATGCTAACAACCAAACTTATGATAAAAAATCGATTTCAATACAAAATGGAGTAACAACATGGAACTCAATTAATCCAGCTCTGTGGGTAACAAGGGAATATTTTCTGCCTTTTAATTATTCATAAATACTGCACTTACATATCTTATTTCCCTGTCGCCTGTTTCTTAGAAACGAGGTCATCAAAATGAGTTCATCAATGATTGGGTTTTCAGTTGACATCCACACACCCCTTTATGGAAGACACGACCTTAATCTGCCACAGAGTGATACCATAGACCATGTATTTAGATGGTCTATGGTGATACAGAGAGTGTGAATTTAAAATAGGGTTTCCAGAATGGGTAGGACTCCATTTGAAGTCTACACTCCCTAAGTGAAAGATTAAGGTCATGTCTATATAAATGTATATATATTTTGTTTTATCTGGAAACCATTAACAGAAACGTGCGTTTCTTTTATTTCTTTTTTTCTTGAAATATCTCCAAATTATCTTAATACATGCAACTTTATTGTGTAATTCAGTATTCCATGGTGTCATTTATCACTGTTCAAATCAAAAGGATGTAATAATACGGCAAATTTAGTCTGGTCTCCGTGTAATATAGATAATTAAAAGCTGCTTGGATTTCTACAAATACTGCGATTGTCCAATTCAGTGCTTAAAAATAGCAAAAGACTAATAGTCGTAATGAAAAAGCCAATAACTGAACAAATTCAACGTATAAGTCAGTGCTACCTTAACAAATTGCTATAAGCAATTACACTGATTATGTTACATACGTGACAAAATAATGCGTGCATACGTAAGTAACTGTCATGACCACTACTGTTTACTCCCTTGTCAAATATTCAATGTACATTACAATTCCAGGTATTTGATTTATAAACAAGTTCTCCACTGAAATCCTATATCTGGGCTTATTATTTATAATATGTACGGATCGCGTAAAACATTGATATTAGCATTGGTTGATTACATGTGAAAGGTTATAGTTTGCAGCTATGATTTGGTTGCATGTCCAATTAGGGAACACATGATTTGTGTGACATGTAATTTATATAATGTAGAATAAATCGAATGAACATCAAAACCTCACATTCTGTAAATGATTGAATCTATGCAGAGTCCCAAGTCACAAAACAAGATTATATTTCTTAATCGGGAAAACAAGAAAACTATGAAAGATGTAGTTTAGTACAAAGGGCAGCGTCTAATATTAGGAAATTATCTGGATACATAATTATTTCACATCGCTAGGATTTTCAAGCAACTTTGTGCAACATCCAGGACACAGTTAATTAAATCCAATATGATTGCACATTCAAAACATGATCCGAATATGCTGTGTAAACTCATAATACTCCATAACCTGAGGTCAACTTTGCAGCTATGATTATTGAATAAAATGAATGAGTTATTTAGTATTCAAATCAATTTAAGATTAGATAATGTTTTAATACGGCAACCATGTTTTAAAAATTTTGATTTACAGAAATATGACGATTGACCAACCCAGTGCGCAAAGGACTAAAATAGTCTTAATTAAAACAACCAATAATTGAACAAAATCGATGAATAAGTCAGTGTTACCCTAACATTGTGCTACACTATAAAGCAATTGTACTGATTATGTTACCTGAACGGGTTAAGATAATACGTGCATATGTCATGACCATTATATTACATGTACTTTACAATTCCCGGTATTTGATTTATAAACAAGTTCTCCACGGAAATCCTATATCTGGGCTTATTATTTATAATATGTACAGATCGCGTAAAAACATTGATATTAGCATTGGTTGATTACATGTGAAAGGTTATAGTTTGCAGCTATGATTTGGTTGAATGTCAAATTAGGGACCACATGATTTGTTTGACATGTAATTTATATAATGTAGAATAAATCGAATGAAAATCAAAAACTCACATCCAATAAATGATTGAATCTATGCAGAGTCTTATGTCACAAAACAAGATTATATTTCTTAATCTTGAAAACAAGAAACTTATGATAGATGTTGTTTAGTCCAAAGGGCAGCGTCTAATATTAGGAAATTCTCTGGATACATATTTCCTATCGCTAGGATTTTCAAGCAACTTTGTGCAACGTCCAGGACACAGTTAATTAAATCCAATATGATTGCACATTCAAAAAATTATCTCTGAGTCTGATAATGCTGTGTAAACTCATAATACTCCAAAACTGCGATCAACTTTGCAGCTATGATTATGAATGAAATGAATGAGTTATTTAGTATTCAAATCAATTTAAGATTAGATAATATTTTAATACGGCAACCTTATTTTAAAAGTTTTAATTTACAGAAATATGACGATTGGCCAATCCAATGCGTAAACGACTAAAATAGCCTTAATTAAAACAACCAATAATTGAACAAAATCGATGAATAAGTCAGTGTTACCCTAACATTGTGCTACACTATAAAGCAATTGTACTGATTATGTTACCTGAACGGGTTAAGATAATACGTGCATATGTCATGACCATTATATTACATGTACATTACAATTCCCGGTATTTGATTTATAAACTAGTTCTCCACGGAAATCCTATATCTGGGCTTATTATTTATAATATGTACAGATCGCGTAAAAACATTGATATTAGCATTGGTTGATTACATGTGAAAGGTTATAGTTTGCAGCTATGATTTGGTTGAATGTCAAATTAGGGAACACATGATTTGTTTGACATGTAATTTATATAATGTAGAATAAATCGAATGAAAATCAAAACCTCACATCATTGGATGACTGAATCAATGCTGAGTCCTAAGTCACAAAACAAAATTATATTTCTTAATCTTGGAAACGAGAAACCCATGATAGGTTGTGACGTTTAGTCCAAAGGGCAACTTCTTATATTAGGCAATTCTCTGGACATATCATATCGCTAAGATTTTAAAGCAACCGTGTGCACCAGGACGCAGTTCTTTAAATCCAATATAATTGCACATTCATACAATGATCTCTGAATGTACCGGGTATTAAAATTCATACTGCAAACTTTAGGTCAACTTTGGACTTACATGTATTTATTAATTATTATTATTACTAGATAATGCCTATACTGTTGAAAGAATATTTTGGTTAGTTTTGGGGAAATCATTTCCAGAAAAGGTTAATTAATTAGGATCCACCTTTCCACACTAACGAGAATACAGGGAGCTACAGGGGGATATTCTCCACTTAAATGTTAAACCTATCACCGTCTTGCACATGATTCCAACTTCAGGGCATAATTCCGGCCATATTGATGAAAAACATCCAGAATTATTTTCTAACCAATTTACATCACTTGCTAGTTGATATTGCCGGCTTTTATAACACAAAGGAATAGAAATATTCAATCCCATTTCAATCGCATATTTATGATTGCCGACTATACGTGGGTGGGTGGAGAATATGTGAAGTAACGCCATTATCAAGAATTGTACCTGTCTATTAACGTGACTTCAATAACGGAAAGTGTTTTCTCTACATATGCCATTCGATAATGAATATTGTGTCATTCACATTTTCTAGTGAAATGACATTATATTGTATACTTGAAGAGTACGCAGCTTCACAACAGGAAATAAAATTGCAATATATTACTGATTAGTAGCTTTTTTACAAATGCTTGATGGATTTGTAAAAAAATCAGGATCTAAAGAGCAGAGAGTGAAAGAGCGCGAGAGAAGACACGGATAGAAAAGTAAGATTTAAAAAGCTGATAGGAGACAAAATAAAACAAAGGCAAGAGCAGGAGTACGGACTAAATCACATAGAAGATCTGTATAATGTAAAGAGACACGAGAGACAAACCAAAGTGGAAGCAAGAGAAGCAGGAGAGCGAGAGCGAGAAGACGCGGACAGCATTAAGATGCGCTGACAAGAGGCAGATTAAATACAGAGATAGAGACAGGTAGTCCAGACAAAATCAGAAAGAGGACGGGAAGAATGTGAAGAGACAGAGACATGTAGAATAAATAACTACAAAAAACAAGAGGACAGGGAGAATGTATAATTAAAGGGGTGGTAGACAGAGCAACAAAAGAAATACACAAATATAATAATGGGGAGAAAAAAAGATGACGGGTAATAAAATACAGACAATATTGAGGAAGAGGTTGAAGAAAAAGAGCGGGAAAGAAGCAATATATAACTCTTAACTGAATAAGAATAGTTATTAACGCTTGGCGTGTTTAAGGTCAGTTCTAATATATATGTAGAGGTCTTGGACCACCCAACATTGCACGCACACTTTGCTTTAATATTACTATTGCCGAAAAATCACGTTAGATTTTATTGATCAAATTCGACAGGCAGTGAGTATTTGAAGTAAATATTACAGCCCTTTTGCGATAATAGTGTATGCGCTACATGTGCTTGTTTTAGGTAACAAAATATCCTCTGCGTTTTTATTTTTCAGATGACGCTGACTATATCATCGACTTTATCAATTTGTTATTTTTCCTTCTCAAATTTCAATTCGGAATAATAAAATATAATAACAACCCTAGCAAACGTGCCAAAAATAGCATACTGTCGTATTCATGGTCGTTCAGGTCTTGATAAATAAGGACAAGTACTAAAACCATTAAAAAAAGATACATTTATTTGGTACCTGTTGTGCATTACTTCGATGCTACAAGATGTTAAGCATTTGTTCATTCAGTTACGCTATGCAGATCAAGCAATTTTATGCTTTGTTGAGCATGGGATCTACTCCTCAATTTGGCTCGGCGTTTATTTTACATGGCTGAGATTTAGATTTAGTTATTGAAAGCTGGATTTCGACACAGCATGGTAACTATATATTCCATTTTCTCTTGTAATACAGTCTTTAAGAGGGTTTCTTCGAGAAGTCTGATACAAAGTCCAATGACCTTGAGAAACAGAATTTGGTAAGACATTGTAGGGAAGTAGATATCAGTATTACAGCTGCCCAAACATTTTCTATTAAGTTTGAAGATTACAATTTGCTCAAGTTTGAACATTGTATAGCGTAGATAATAATAGCCATGGAACAAGATGCTACATGGGTACTTCGAGGAAGATCTGTTGTGACAAAACAATTCAGCTTTCATTCAGTATACAGACACTCTAATTACATGATACTTAGAGAATGCCAGGAGTACATTGATCAAAACATGTTTAAAAGTCTTTGTCATCCAACTGAACTACAATACATTGCAATGTCTTTGTCATCGAACTGATCCACTATACATTGCAAAGTCTTTGTCATCCAACTGATCTACAATACATTGCAATGTCTTTGTCATCCAACTGATCTACAATACATTGCAAAGTCTTTGTCATCCAACTGATCCACTATACATTGCAAAGTCTTTGTCATACAACTGATCCACAATACATTGCAAAGTCTTTGTCATCCAACTGATCTACAATACATTGCAATGTCTTTGTCATCCAACTGATCCACAATACATTGCAATGTCTTTGTCATCCAACTGATCTACAATACATTGCAAAGTCTTTGTCATCCAACTGATCCACAATACATTGCAATGTCTTTGTCATCCAACTGATCCGCTATACATTGCAATGTCTTTGTCATCCAACTGATCTACAATACGTTGCAAAGTCTTTGTCATACAACTGATCCACAATACATTGCAATGTCTTTGTCATCCAACTGATCCACTATACATTGCAAAGTCTTTGTCATCCAACTGAACTACAATACATTGCAAAGTCTTTGTCATCCAACTGATCCACAATACATTGCTAAGTCTTTGTCATCTAACTGATCCACAATACATTGCAAAGTCTTTGTCATCCAACTGATCCACAATACATTGCAAAGTCTTTGTCATACAACTGATCCGCTATACATTGCAATGTCTTTGTCATCCAACTGATCCGCTATACACTGCAAAGTCTTTGTCATCCAACTGATCTACAATACATTGCAAAGTCTTTGTCATCCAACTGATCTATAATACATTGCAATGTCTTTGTCATCCAACTGATCTACAATACATTGCAAAGTCTTTGTCATCCAACTGATCCGCAATACATTGCAATGTCTTTGTCATCCAACTGATCCACTATACATTGCAAAGTCTTTGTCATCCAACTGAACTACAATACATTGCAAAGTCTTTGACATCCAACTGATCCACAATACATTGCAAAGTCTTTGTCATCCAACTGTTCCACAATACATTGCAAAGTCTTTGTCATCCAACTGATCCACAATACATTGCAAAGTCTTTGTCATCCAACTGATCCACAATACATTGCAAAGTCTTTGTCATACAACTGATCTACAATGCATTGCAATGTCTTTGTCATCCAACTGTTCCACTATACATTGCAAAGTCTTTGTCATCCAACTGAACTGATATTCATAATACATTGTAAAGTCTTTGTCATCCAACTGATCTATAAAACACAGAGGATTGAACCTGCGACCACTTGCGCAAATACTTAAGCCATTGTGGCACGATACTCTCTTGGCCTCGGTCTCCATAAAGCTGGTAAATACTGAAGCACATTCTTTCATACATTGAACACCTAAAGGCTAGAAATAGGAATTCTGACATTGTGTCAATTTAAGAGATCGGGTATCAACTTTTGCACAGTATTTTTGTAGGACCTGAGAGCACATCAGACACACCATATTGCATTCTGAATACGAGCAATGTCCTTCTGATATTTAATAATTTTGATTTTTAAATTATTAAAAATTTATATTTTTGACATTTAACTGTCCTCGAAGTGAATTTCATAAATCTAATTATTTATATGTAGTTGGGAGGAAAAGCCGTAATTTGACATGGAACCTGAGACGAATATACCAATTCCGCCTTTTTTTTACAGGGCAAACTTTAAGTTTCAAAATGAAGAAAAAGTGAAATTAGGATGGACCAACACTGCGTTTAAGGACTTCTTAAGAGAGATACGAGGAAAATTATTATACATATACAACTAAGGATATTACAAATGAATTGTGAAAAACAAATGAAGAAAAAAAATTATTTTAAACTCTTCGGTAATTGTCTTTGTAATTGTCTGTACAAACATACACCACATTAATTGACATTTTGTGTCATTTATCATTGGGTATTCTGTCTAACGGTTATGATAATTTATCAAATAGGAGGTACAATTATAAGCATGGACTGTAAAAGATTTCTTTAAATTCCAGCCTAAGATTTAAGAATCCAAGTCGCGACTGCCAGACTGCCATATGTTTATCGTATGAATCATCTAGTCATAGAATCAGATGCATCAGATAAATGTTAGTCATTTTGATGGCTTATGTACTTAAAAAAATACCAGTCGATGGTCCGGAATTTTATTTCAGAAAGAGGAGGATGGCCTTTATTTATTTATTTATTTATTTATTTATTTATTTATTTATTTATTTATTTATTTATTTATTTATTTATTTATTTATTTATTTATTTATTTATTTATTTATTTATTTATTTATTTATTTATTTATTTATTTATTACAATGCAAATCGATCATTATATCGATATCAGTTGTTTTACAGAGGAGGAGGCTCTTGTTATTTGATGGTTCTGACATGTCTGAAGGGTTGATTAAAAACAAAACCTGCTGTAAAATACTTATTGTACAGAAGCAAATCTATTCCGAATAATGTGAACTTTTGAAATATATTTACAAAAAAAGTTACGCCAGAAATATAGAAAATAACAAAAAAAACCTGCTGTAAAATACTTATTCGACAGAAGCAAATCTTTTCCGAATAATGTGAACTTTTGACAAATATTTACAAAAAAGTTACGCCAGGAATATAGAAAATAACGAATTTTTTTTAGAATCCCTAAAAAAGGAAGCGTACGGGGACGATCAACTGATATTGTTTTTTACCTTGTGTTTTATTATACCAGCATATTTCCAGTTAATCTATAAATGTCAAACTGGCAAATAAAATGTAAGTTTGATTAGCATACCATGATAAGGATATTGCAAGAATATTTCCACCGTTCTCTACTGAATATATAAACATTATTGTTAACACGGGAACGTGCATTCCAGAGGACAGAATAACCAGCTTCCCGTGTTTATTAGCATCCATCACGACGAGACTCGAACCAACGACCTCGTGAGTGATCATCGATCTAAGTGTGCGCTATCTGAATCTTCAACGTCTGTACATGCCATGTCAACAAAATAATTACTAAACTAGAAAATTAAAACATGATCGAAGACTTATCATTCAACCTGGTTGGAAACTACGTCCCATGAAATTCTATCAACCATTATACTGTTGTTACGCTTGCCCTCGGTCTTTAGAAAATAAATAGGTAGGTGGAAAATATAATACAGGGTGTCTGTGAAAGAACTCTACCACCGCAAAATTAATTTATGAGTGATTTAATCCCTAAACCTAGCAAAGTTGAATAGCTTATACAATTGTGAGTAAGATTTGATCTTTCCCTAGAGAAGTCCTTTTGAGAGGGCTGATGTCGAGCTTTCGGAACTCTAGCGAGTGTCATATTCAGTTGCTCTGAAGATGGCACTCGCTAGAGTTCCGAAAGCTCAGCCCTCTATAAAGGACTTCTCTAGGGAAAGATCAAATCTTACTCATGTTTACCGACCTAGAGTACCAAGTAATTTCAAATCGAGCTTATGCAATTAACTGCATATATTTACAAATTGACCGCTTTGTTTTTTAAGCATATGAATTTTATGATGACAATTACTTTTGAATCCTTTCCACAAATTGCAAGGATTTAATGCAGCAATCGATGATCATCACCTGAAAGCACTTAGTATTAAGCAATTGTTCATTGCACATTCTTGGCTTGTACAATGGATAAGAAATAAAGTGGGATTTTCAAATTATTTTATATAAGCCATACACAGATTCTTGTCATTTGATTGGCTAATTACTACTGATTATTTTTGCTATATTTAACGTCAGCTGCCAAAAGACCATTTAGCACTCCGCGCGAGTCAGTTTTCCATCGCACTAGCTCGCAGCTACCATGGCAACGCTGACAGACGCGACTCACCAATTATAGTATGGGTGTTGTTTCAAAATGAATATAACGAAGATATTTTTAAATTCAGTTTGTTTTCTTTGTGGTTCATAAAATTAAGTGAAGTAAAATTAATATTATGAGTTACATAAAACAAATATCGAATGTTTTGTTCGTTTTAATGCAAAGACTACTTTCATTCGGATAAATATCAATGGCCCTTTCACCTCAGCAAACCTTGTCGAATGGAATAGTCCATATTGCACCTCATGAAACTAAACATTCAATTCTCGCTATTCCCAATAAGGGCGCCGCCAACGGTTTGCGATGTAATCGTGATGTATCATGGGAAAAGGTCGACATCCAAGTCCGCGCAATACGAATATTACCATGCTATTACATAGGAACACGTGACAATATTTTTAGTTTGTCAATATAACGGTATTACACGCAAATCGATAGAGAAAAATTAATTGTGCACATTTCAAATCACATTATTAAGTATTATTGAATATCGATTCGCGTGTAACACCGTTATATTGACAAACTAAAAAATATTGTCACGTGTTCCTATGTAATAGCATGGTAATATTTGTATTGCGCGGACTTGGATGTCGACCTTTTCCCATGATACATCACGATTACATCGCAAACCGCTGGCGGCGCCCTTATTGTGAATAGCGAGAATTGTACAATTAATCAAGAAAGCAGCGGTCCATTTTCGAAATTCAAAGAAATGTGTAATAGCTGGTTCATTATAACATACACTATTGTTTCGTTGGGCATTAAAATAC
This sequence comes from Amphiura filiformis, assembly GCF_039555335.1. Lineage (NCBI taxonomy): Eukaryota > Metazoa > Echinodermata > Ophiuroidea > Amphilepidida > Amphiuridae > Amphiura > Amphiura filiformis. The sequence continues at coordinate 24,168,796 of NC_092632.1, read as the reverse complement.
TCTAAAATTAAATTTTCTGACTGTTCTTTCAGATATTATCAATATACGTGTATAATAATTCTCATAATATTTGGCTTCTACTTTATATAACCTCGTTTTCTCCAATTGATGTAGTAATAATAACAATGAACCGTGTTAAATTGGAAGGGCTTCTTTTCATGCATCAGCCCATTACGTTTACATAAACAAACTATTAGACAGAAAATGAGGTTTATTTTTGTAAGAATGGCATAATGTAAAATCAACAACATATCGGCAACAATTAGGAGTCTTTATTAATTTGATAATAAGTAATTACCAAGTATAACTTTCATTTTATGAAATAAAATATTCTTTTTGGTTAAAAACATGTTATTGCTAAATGTAAAAAGGACGAGTACCGTTTTATGAAATATATAAACCGGGACTGAAATGGTTGAAAACATATTATTAGCACATAGAGTAAAAGCGTTATGACGTGTAATTTGGAATTACAGTATTTAGTAATTTAAAAGAGCATACTTTTTTATCGATTCTGTTTATTCGTTTGGATTTATTTGTATCCATTTGTTTGTTTTGGAAAGCTGGTGCCGAAGCGTATAGGTAAAAACACCTCAATAATACTTTGCAGATGGAATAACGATCCATTCTGGTCTTTTAATGAGATTAATCTCAAAAGGGTTTAACCCACTAATGTCAGCTCTAAAAAACATGACCTATTTTGATGATAGTTATTATTAGTGAAAATTTTGAACGAATAAAAACTATAATCAACCAAAATCAGAGAGCATTACAATAGATAAATGCATTTGACACCAACTTCGCTTTAAAAAGAAGCTTTAACAGTAGGATTTCATTTGTACTTGCTTTGACCGGCAACTACCAATAAGCGAATGCTCTGGCACTACCTCGATCGGCAAGGCTGCAATAATATTTTATTCAAAACTGGATAAGAAAACCTGGCAACGGCCCCTCTGCGGTGAACCCGCGCCCCTGTCTGTCGTAAACCACATCAATATAGAAATAACCCGCGGGATATTGCAACGTGAATCTATCTCAACATGTATAACAAACAGGAGCATTCGCTTCTCAAGTCATGAAACAATAAATGTTTAAAACACATCAGTAGATTCATAATACGTACTGTTTGACATGGCAATATTGTAGCAGAGTAAACAGAGTCATATCGGTAGCTCTGTGGATAAATTGTATACCGCATACTCATTACAGTAATTGGATTTTCCACTTGGTACATTCAACACGTTAATAGGAATTTCTTTTTGGTTGCTAGCGTAAATTAATCCCTAGAAACGGGAACTCGTCATTTAACGGTGCAGATATATCTTGCATAATGCGACAAGGCCCAAATGCGGGCATGCTTATGCATTGGACGGGAAGACTAGATATGTACATGGGTGAAAATTTCAGTCTACGCCATTTTAAAACATGAAAAACATTGACAAAATATGTTGTTGCTTCTATGTCATGCCACTTGCAATCTCTCCTTTTGTTTTGGGGTGATGGGGTGGGGAGGGGTGTGTGGGGGTGTATGGGGGTGTGTGTGCGCGTGTGTATGTAATGTATATGGTAGCCAGTATTGAAGGAGTATATAGAGTAGAAAACAATGGCAATGAAAGATATGGAAAACTGTTTAGGCTTGGAAATTTATCCAGTGTGTGTGGGTATGTGCGTTTATAAAGACTGTAAACGAGGCGGGAAAGGAGGACGTACATGCGAAAACAACAGAGCAACCGAGGACACCCGCAACTATATACTTGTGGTAAAACTGCACTATTGTAAACATTGTTAATGCAAATGCGGAAAAACTGCACTATTGTAAACATTGTTAATGCAAATGCGGAAAACCGCGTTATTGTAAACATCGTTAATGCAAGATGTGGTAAAACTGCATTATTGTAAACATTGTTAATGCAAGATGTGGTAAAACTGCACTATTGTAAACATTGTTAATGCAAGATGTGGTAAGACTGCACTATTATAAACATTGTTAATGCAAAATGCGTAAAAGCTGCACTATTGTAAACATTGTTAATGCAAGATGTGGTAAAACTGCACTATTGTAAACATTGTTGATGCAAGATGTGGTAAAACTGCACTATTATAAACATTGTTAATGCAAGATGTGGCAAGACTGCACTATTGTAAACATTGTTAATGCAAAATGCGTAAAAAATGCACTATTTTAAACATTGTTAATGCAAGATGTGTTAAAACTGCACTATTGTAAACATTGTTAATGCAAGATGTGGTAAGACTGCACTATTGTAAACATTGTTAATGCAAAATGCGTAAACAATGCACTATTTTAAACATTGTTAATGCAAGATGTGTTAAAACTGCACTATTGTAAACATTGTTAATGCAAGATGTGGTACGACTGCACTATTATAAACATTGTTAATGCAAAATGCGTAAAAACTGCACTATTGTAAACATTGTTAATGCAAGATGTGGTAAAACTGCACTATTATAAACATTGTTAATGCAAGATGTGGCAAGACTGCACTATTGTAAACATTGTTAATGCAAAATGCGTAAAAAATGCACTATTTTAAACATTGTTAATGCAAGATGTGTTAAATCTGCACTATTGTAAACATTGTTAATGCAAAATGCGTAAAAGCTGCACTATTGTAAACATTGTTAATGCAAGATGTGGTAAAACTGCACTATTGTAAACATTGTTGATGCAACCAGATGTGGTATTAAAATATTAAAATACCTTGATGTGCTTAGCAGACACCAAACATAAGCTAATGGAGAATGAACAGGAAAATGATAGGATCAAAACCTCACGTGGATTCTTATTCACATCAATGTGAACGACAGGCACATGTACCCAATGTTATGACATAACCTTTACAGGTCAGAGGTCAGTTAAATATGATTTTTTTTCACTGAAAATTAAGAATCACTGGACTCGTTTACGGCTGTGCTTTTGTTATCAATTTAATTAAACGTAAATCTAAAACTTTGGGATTTCTAACATATTGCGCTTGTTTTTCTTCAAATGGGAGTCTATCGTCTGTATCTAGCAGCTGCAGGAAGATTACGTATTGCTCGTTATGTGTGGATTCTATAATTGAAATTATGCAGTGATCATCACGTTTATTGCTTCTGCGAAAAATATGTATGGAGTTTAGTCCCGGGTGTTTGTACTATGCTATGCTGAACTGTATAGACTTTACATGTATAACATTTTGGTCTACAATAATGTGTTATTTTGGTGATAAAATGTCGTACAAACTATCTGCCAACGAAAGCCTGTTACGTACCAAAATTAAGGACAAAAAATTACGTACAAAAATTGCATGCATTAAAATGCTGTACACATGTACTGTACATTATACAATATGATGCGCCGCCAGCGGTTGCTCTTGCCAGTCCAATTTTTAACCTCTAGTTTCATGAAGGGTTCCGTGTGATTGAAAGATAAAAATGGATCTACATTAGTTATAAATTACTGTTTTAGTGTAACATCATTATATTGACATTCATTTAAACACACATTGACATATGTTCCTGTGTTGTACTCGTATTACGCGGGCTTTGGATGTCGAATTTTCCCCCATGATGAACTGCAAATTTTGGTCTCTCTCCAGTAACCGTTGGAGGCGTATTAGATTGTGAATCGACCGAAATATGTGTGAAATTGTTACTGTTATCACATAAGTTGATAGTGTTGTTTTATTTCACTGTATTTTCATCACATTGTAAAAGTTACAGAAATTTGTTGACAGGATAGCTTTTCGACATTTTACTGAAAATAGAATTAGAAGCATGAACTGTTTATCCATAAAAAAAATTGTTACATCCTGAATAATTGAATCCAAGTATGAAATGTGATAAGAATGACTGCTCATAACGTTGTGTGTACGCGTAAGGGTTAAGCACTTAATGTGTACAGTGTTTCTCTTCTGTCATAATTATAATCCTCATGATGGGCATATAAGATATACCAGCAAAAGCGTTAAAAGGTTTTAAAAAGGCTTTCGATACCATCCATAGGAGGAAATGCATATGGAATGCCAGAGAAACTCGTGATGGCTATTGTAAACACCTATAAGAACATTGTTGCCCACGTTACCACACCAGATGGAATTACTGACGACTTGATAACTCTGGTTGGAATACTGCAGTACTGCCGGGACACACTTGCACCATTTCTGTTCATAATAGGTCCTCGACTGTGCTCTCCACGGCTGTTTGATGTATATAGAATTGGCTTCATTATTAACTAAATGCAAACTATAGATAGCGCTATTTATTCTAAATCATATTTCTTTATTTGCAAGGGTTTAGGTGATTAATACCGCCATTAAAACAGCTGGAATAGGTGAAACAAGCAACAAGGAAATTTTATAAACATATTTTATCAAACAATAAAATGAATCATTTGTATTAAAAGCATGAAAGGGTAATTTCCACTAACTAAATAGCGCCACCAATTTTGGCATAATACATACATTTTATATCCGAAAAGCACGATATCACTTTTAGCGGTTTAACATGTTTAAGCCTAAAATTTGGTTATACATGATGTTTTGTTTGAAAAAATGATCCCATCAAACAACCGTGTCTCAAGAATGCACTAGATGGGAATGATGATCGCATAAGACTCACACTAAAAAACAGGAAAAGCAGGAGTATATGCCCGCAAACAATCACAGACTTCGACTTCGCCAATGACATAGCACTAATGGCCGATAGTCTCAGAGATTTCCACGAGGTACTCCATCTTGAGGAAGCTTAAGCACTTACAGTCGGTCTCATGAACGCCAAGAAAATCAAGGCAATGATTTGCAATATAGCCATGATTCCCAATCAAAACACTTGATGGCAGTGTCCTTGAAATAGCTTCTAGTATCTTGGGGCTTGGATAAGTATCAGTGAAAAATACTTTAATATCCAGGAAACCCCAAACATGGAAAGCCTGCAACAGCATGAGCAAGATCCGGAAGAACAGACGGCCACTACAGTTGAATGAATCCAGATGTATGGTCCAGTAAACTGAACAATATTATTACATCAAAGTTTAGAAAAGCGTTTGACGGTTGCTACACACGACTCCTGAGAAAAGCACTTAATGTTTTTTGGCAGTCACATACCACCAATATAGAGCTGCACGGCAATCTCTGCTCAGAAAGACTGAAATCGAAACCGTTGTGATTCGCTGGACACTCTGCGAGAAGTGAAACAGATGCTGCTTCCAGAGGTTTGCTGTGGTGACCTACACATGGTCAAAGATCAAGAGGACAATCACGGAAGGACTACCTTAAGCAACTAACCGAGGATACTGGAATAAGACAAGACATTTGGAACTGTATACAGGACAGAGCCAATTGGAGTTCGGGATCCGACTGGAGAAGTAGACCAAAGCAAGTAAGCAACCACGATTGACTCAATCTAGATAATTGTTCTAGAACTATACTTTATAACGATTTATAAGTATAGTTTTGTAACTAAGCGATTTAAATAGATACATTCATTTTCTTTTCACTACTGTAGATATAGAATGTCTACTGCTGTTATCGCATATAAACTGTCTCAAAATATTCGTCTCGTGGTTCATAGCTTTATAAGATAGTTAAGATGTAAACGTCAAATAGGGGTGCTTTATATCCTATGGTATATGCATCTGGTAGCTCTTTTAACCCTTCACTGCAATAAATTTACTAAATACAAGCGTCAAGTGTTGAAACGGGAGAACTTTGAACTTACTTATGAAGAGGTCTGACTGAACAGCCAGAAAATTGAATCCTACGCGACGTTTGAAGTTGACCCGTAAATTTATTCTTGTTTACATTTTGTTTCCTCGGGATTCGAGATTTAATTTATATCAAATAGTAAGTCAGAACTGAAAGGGTGTGATAAAATATCAAACAAAAAACTGACAGGTGGATAGTGCTTTATTAGCTCTTATTAACTATAGAACCCTATAGAAGCAGTCAAATTTTAATTTGTCAAGGTTTGGGTTACCAAAAATTGGGTTATCTGCGGTATGTTATGACCCGTTCTCGTTGCCCGGATTAAAATCTGTTCACGTTTTTGCGCGTGTTGCTAAAAAAGAATGTGACAGAGGTAACACCTTCCTGCTTTTTGGTGAAACGCACAGCAATAATAACCATAACAACAACTACAAAAATAATTACAACAGGAAGAGCAGCAGAAACAACGCCAATGGCAAACTAACAATACTATCAACAGTAGCGATATTAAGAGCAGTAAAATATATGAACGTGCGAAGAAAATAATAATTAGTTTCGAATACTATACAGAATAGCAATTCCTACTACAAACTAGTAAGTGAAACTGCCAGCAAATTGCTAAGGTTCTCTACTCCATACAATGTTGATTTGAATAGACGCACATTACTTTGCTTGGTGGATTTTATCCTCTATATTACACGCCACAAGAGATGCATAAGGCTTGGGGAATTGGCCTAAATCGATGCCAAGTGACTGCTCGAGTAGGTGTTGGGCGAGAATTGTCAGCCATTTTGGGACACTTCTTGATGCCGTGACGGTCACTCTGACGCTTTTCTCCAGCTTAGGGGTCTATAGCTGTATTTTTGAATTAGGTACGGCCATCGATGTCAAGTTGAGACTAGGGGCAAATAACGTCCGTCTCTACCTCGTCTTTACAAAATACTTCTATGATCTATGATGAATAAAGCTCTTAAAATAAGTTTAACCCATATGTATATTATATTCTTGTAATATATTTCAGTCATGTCAGTGGTTTCGATATCATGAGTCTCCTCATACTGACATCCTGGTATTATTATTCAATTAATTTATTAATAATTAGGGTTAATTTTAATTACTTAATCACTATTAATCATTGGTTAAAAGAAAGCGCAGCCCAACTAAAGTTTAAACTATCATCTTAATTGGAAAGATCTCAATATGATTATCTACACTTAAATATATCGATAAGTGCCCTATTTTCAATGCGATTTGCTATAACCATGATAACGTAGACTTCATTTCAAAGCGATATTGAATACTTTCCGTATCATTAAGCACTCTGCGCTAGGAAAATCTACCTCATAAGCAAAATAACATAAAATATGCATTGTGTTTACACGCTGTGTAGCACCAACATTGTAACGCTGTTATCAGACGTAAAAGCACTGCCTCGTGAGCTTAGAGTACTTGGGCGGAGTTTGAGTCTACGTACTTCAGCAAAAACAAGAATAATCGAGCTTTCTTTACAACTTAAAGTACTTAATTTTCAGAACGAACATATAGCTATAAGAGTTTTATTACAAGTATTTAATTCGGGTAGCAATATAACGAGCATAAGCGCCGGGATAAGCGCAAATAAGGGCTCACAACGGGCTTTGGGTATAATAAAATGAGAAAATTGCTCATTGAGTATTTTAATACTTTTAATACTTTTAATACTTTTAATGAAATTTTCTAGCAGATGATCAAATTTGGTTCAAAACTTAAAAGTTTTGAACCAAATTTGATCATCTGCTAGAAAATTTCATTAAAAGGAAAACAATCTATTTCTCTTTTGTTCCTAATGCAAATTTGCTGAAATAAGATAATTTGAAAGTTCTCGCATTATTTTATGGCATTTTGATAGACAAAATAGATAAATAAAGGATTTAAAAGACATTAATTTAGAAGCTAAGAATGAAATTACTAAACCTCATAAGCCTAAATCGCTAATTTGAATTGACGCAAACATAAACATTTTAACATGCAACAACCATCACAATATAACCGGTATCATATAGCTAAATCTTTTATATATATATATAGGCTATATATATATACATTGTCAGATTTTGCTACTCAGTAAATCGTACATATTTTCGCTGGGCTTAACGACTCAGCCCTTCATGGAAAATGATTTAAAATGCATCTTATGTTGTTGTATCAGAGACCTGAAAGGATGAATTTCTGTGCATGTGGATCAACCGTTCTTGATCTCAGGGTAAAAGTTAAATTATTTTGACCCACATCTTACGAACCATCTGATCCAATTACGTATAAAAGTAGAAGTACTACAAAACAACGGCAAAGTTCGTTTCCTCCATTCATTAATTATAGCTCATTCTATATATGAATATACAATGATATTAGGGTAAATTATAGAACTGTGCCCGGGCACATTGCAATGTTTGGGATCGTACTGTCAGTTATGAAGATGCTTAATATTAATAACTCGGTTAATATCGGTAACATAGGTAGGCCAGTTAATTCAAATGTATTTAAGTTTGTTTGATTGTTGTTTGATGGCATATAGAAGTATATTCATTTTTAAGCAATGGTGAACACTGATGGCGCTATTTATCTTAAAAAGAGGTAGACACATGTGTAATGACACATGTGTAATGACATTAAAACATCACAAAAATGAGTAACAAATAGCAAGGAAATTTTCCACAAAAAAATGTTTCATTAAATGAAAGGAATAACACATATTATTGGGCTAAACTAAACTTCAAATATATGTATATAGCGCCCTCAGTTTGCACACAAATATACAATTTATACGCCAATAGGCCATTACCATGATTACAGTGATTTTCAATACACGATCACGAATTGATTGAACACATTAAATCTCCCGCACTGGTACAACTGTGGTTCCGTCAATAGAGGGCCAAATAGAGTAAACGCTTCTCGGATTGGTGTATAGAATAAAAATTATCACAAAAAGTCAGAAAAAGATGACAAATTTGATAAAGAAAGGAAAATCTATGTTAAAAATAGCTAAATAATATATGCGTATATTAGTATGGTAGCTGTTGGTATTGTCCAGGTCTAAAATTGAAAATTATATAATGTTTTGTTAGGAAAAAAATGATCACATCAAACAACCGTGAAGTTAATCATGCCTGCTATTTTTGCCTAAACTTTGCTTGTCTTGTAGTTAATAATCTCTTTTACATTGATCACAATGTTCTCTTCTCAGGTTCCTTCAGATAATTGTATTCACCAAATCGTACAAAATAATCTAGGATTTAAATGAAATTAACGAACAATATAATATTACATATCTACAAATAGCAAGCCCATAGCCATAAATCAATGACGTTTCCCGAGGTTTTGCAGCTGCGATGAAGTCATTTACTCTTAAACTGTTTCAAGCATATGCAGTGTTCTATTTTCGTGTTATATAAATGTGATATTAATACCTTGATGTGCTTAGCAGACACCAAACATAAGCTAACGGAGAATGAACAGGAAAATGATGGAATCAAAACCTCTTCTGTGATACAAAGAGTACTTTGGAGCCCCAGGGTTGCCGTTTTATTTGTAACAAGTTGTAACCTGCTTAGCAAACCTCACGTGGATTCTTATTCATATCAATGTGAACGACATGCACAGGTACCCACTATTACATGTATTGTGTCATAACTGTTAGAGGTCAGAGGTTGGTTGGATATGAAATAATTTTCAGGGAAACTTGTAAGAATCACCAAACTCGTATACGGTTGTATGAATTTTTGTTATCAAATTTAATTAAACATAAATCTGTAAAATTAAGATCCGAATATATCAGGCTAAATTTTTTTCTTCAAATGGGAGTCTATCGTCTGTATCTAGCAGCTGCAGGAAGATTATGTATTGCTCGTTATGTGTGGATTCTATAATTGAAATTATGCAGTGATCATCACGTTTATTGCTTCTGCGAAAAATATGTATGGAGTTTAGTCCCGGGTGTTTTGTACTATACTGTGCTTTGCTTACATAACCGTTTTTGTGTTAATATGTCCTATAGTTTTTCTGCCAACAAATTTTACAGTACATTGCAAAATTCTGCAAAATTCTACAATTGTTTAAAACAATAACAGTTATCACAAGCTATCTATTTCACAGTATTTTCACTCTTTATTTTACACTACACTCTAAAAGTTACGGGCATTTTTTGGCAAAATAAAAATAGAAACTTGACATTAAGAGAGCTCTACATAAATTATTTTATCCATGACAATAGCCTGAAGGATATGATAATAGTAGCCTGAACTTTCGATTATTGCTGAATTATTCGCCAATGCTAAATGGTAATAAACAAATATCAATTACACACAGAAAAGGTCAAATTGTTATTATTTGAAAAGCCAATATTAATAACAATAAGAGACAGATGGTTCAATTGGTTCCATGCCTCTTTTCTTAACAATTCATCAATATTCTTTTCCGAAAACAGTATTGAATGTTAATTCTTACCTAACCTCTTTCATCGGCTAAGAATATCCATTGTTAAGAAAACGTACGCTATGAGAATATTTCCTTATAGAATATAAATATATACGTTGTGTGTACGAGTAAGGGTTAAGCGCTAAGTGTGTACAAATTTCCTCTTTACGAGTTTCTGCAATAATTATAATTCTCTGTGATATATACATGAAAGCGGGTAAATTATGCCATTAAAAGCGTTAAAACATCTAACTGGTGATAGCGTTGCTACGCGTTCTTCGATTGACCCAACGCGCTTAATGCATGTTTCTAGAATACACTGTTGTGACTATAATTGATTTAAATAAATCATACATTTCATTTTCACTATTGCAGATATATATAAAATGCCTGCTGTTATCACATGTAAAAACTGTTTCAAATATATCCGTGTTGTGTAGCTTAGGATGTAACGTAGGTAACGTCAAGTGTTTTATATCCTATGGTATATGCATCCATTAGCTCGTTTAACCCTTCACTGCAATAGATTTACTAAATACTAGCGTCAAGTATGGAAACTGGAGAACTTTGAACTTACTATGAATGTTTATGAAGAGGTCTGCCTGAGCTGCGAGAAAATTGAATTCTACAAGACGGAAATTCAGTCCCAGCTCAACGTTAATTTATTCTTGTTTGTATTTTGTTTCCTCGGGATTCATAATTTAATCATATAAAAAAGTTAATAATTTGGAAATAATAAAAATGTAATTTTCAGCTAAATGGACTTTAATTAAAACAAGAACAGGTCACACATAATTTTATTAAGCACTATTCACCTGTCATTTTTGTTTGATTGTTATCATACAATTGTTCGATTAATCTTCACAATAACATTGCAAACAATTATCATGTTCATAGTAGTCTAATTTATTTGCACATTGTTCCTACGTAGGAAATACTAATGTTTCCTATTGTAACAGTGGTAACAGCTTGATGTATAACAATATTAACAACAGGAACAAGAACAGAAACAACAACAGGAAACCAACAATATATGCAGATAATAAGCATCAGCAAAAGCCGTATTAACAAACTAAGATGTCAAACACCTATCTGCCAGGGCACTTCTCGAACCCTAATATGTTTGTGTATTCATAGAATGACATGTGAATGTGTTGGATACAAAAACTATAGGCTATACTCTAGAACTTGAGTTTGAATTTTGAGCTACGGTTGGTAAATGGGGTTAATTGGAGGTGAGATCATTTAGGCTCATAGTGACAATATAGTTAAAACCCCGATTAGAACCATGAAGGTATTGATCCAATAAATGTAAGAACGTGTGAAGGAAATAATAATTAAATAGTTATCGAATTCTCTCAAATACAAACCAGCAGCAGCATAGTTCATAAAAACTCAGTCAGTACACTGAATCAATCTTAACCATTTCATCTGGACTTAGTGTTTTGATACCTGCAATATCATGTCTCATCCAAGACGCATCATCGGACTGACTGATCAGGCACTGAACTATTGACCTGTGACAGGGTTGATATGACCTTTGACACTGTTGGTGACACGGTTGGTAATAAACAAAGCAAACATTCAGAACATTGTTTATGCCATCCAGGATAACTGCGATGATCGCAGAACCAGGACTCACTGACTCGGCAGTTTATACGCACCTCAAATGTGCAAATCATACGTTTGACACCTAAAGGTCAGTGCTCAGAATCTTATATTGGCGAAACAGAACGATCCTTGAAAGTCAGGTTCCTTGAGCACCGACGTCCAAGCTCCAGCTCGTCAGAAGTCTCCAAACACATCCACATCGAAAATCCCCGGGACATCCTGTTGAAAGATCCTCGACCAGGAACAAAAGTATTTCAAAAGGGGTGTCAAGGAGGCCATTTACATCAGAGTCAACCCCCCGGGAGTCAACCAACCATCACTCAACCCTGACGGGGCCGATACCAGTTACCAAGAGTGTACGACAAAGTGTTGGGGTCAAATGTCCAAAAAGGTCATTGATCCCGAACTTGGGTTGTCAGAAAGTTACGACCGCACATTTGAGGTATGTCTAATCTTGTGTTGAGATCAAAAGTTTAAAATCATAAATTATCATACGTTTGATGATAAGGATGTGTTTAGTGCTCGATAGAGCTACGACGCAGCAATCAGAAGAATACCTCGACGACTCTCCTGTGACGTCATACCAACCGTTTCACAGATTAATAATTGTTCAGTGCCTGATCAGTCAGCCTGATGATGCGTCTTGGATGAGACGTGATACTGTCGCTATCAAAATCATGAGTCCAAATGAACAGATTTGAGATTGATTTTATTATGTACTTGGATGATTGAGAACGTTCACAAATAAGCCAGCAAACTGTTAGGGTTCTCTAGTCAATACAATGTTGATTTGAATAGACGTATACGGTATTACATTGTTTGGTAGATTTGGTAGATATCTTCTATATTACACGAGATGTATAAGGCTTGGGGAATTGGCCTAAATCGATGCCAAGTGACTGCTCAGGTAGGTGTTGGGCGAGATTTGTCAGCCATTCAGGGACACTTCTTGATGCCGTGACGGTCACTCTGACGCTTTTCTCCAGCTTAGAGGTATATCTGTATTTTTGTATTAGATCAGACCATAGATGTCAAGTTGAGACTAGGGGCAAATAATGTCCGTCTCTACCTCGTCTTGACAAAATACTTTTCCTCTTGTTCTATGATAAATAAAGCTCGTAGGATACTTCATAATGTTTATTATATTCTTGTAATATATTTGAGTTGTTGCGATATCATAATATTTTCCGCTCTTCATACTGACTTACTGGTATTATAAATTTATTAATAATTAGGGTTAATTTTAATTACCTAATCACTATTAATTGATTAAAATGAAAAGCGCAGCTCAACTAAAGTGTAAACTGTTATCTTAATAATTGGAAAGACAAAACAATATGATTATGGTGCACTTAAAATATCCGGAATCCTGAATTGCTATAATCATGACAAGGTAGACTTCATTTCAAGGCGATATTGAATACTTTCCGTATCAATGAGCACCCGGTGCTAAGAAACTCTACCTCATTAGCAAAATAACATAAACCATGCACCGTGTTTACACGCTGTGTATCACCAACATTGTAACGCTGTTATCAGACGTAAGAGCACTGCCTCGTGAGCTTAAAGTACTTGGGCGGAGTTTGAATCCAAGTACTTCAGCAAAAGCAAGAATAAATTTTTACAAGTACTTAATTTTTAGAAGGAGCATATTTCTAGTGACTATGCTGTCCCTTGAGCTCGTAGAACTTGGGTAGACGTAGACTAGCTTTGAGTACGTCGATATGGCAACGAAAGCTAAGAGTTTGATTACAAGCACTTAATTTTGAGTAGCAATATATAATGAGCATAAGCGCAAATAAGTGTCCGCAATGGATTTGTGTGAAATTTAAGGGTTTTCTCAATACATCTTTAGCATATTTTAAGGAATAGTGTTTTGTGGACTTTCCTGTCCTTTCCTTTGATCCTGACATCATATTGTAATAATTGCCGCTGTGTATAATTGCTTGAGAAAAAAATAGACAAATAAGGAAATTGATTGAAAGGAATTTAGAAGTAAAGAATAAAATAATTAATAAAATAATTAATTGATGCAAACATTAACATTTGAACATGAGGCACAAAATATTTCTATCATATTATACTCGGTACCTTCAGACGGAATAATTGTTACAATTTATTTTTGTCATTGTTGTTTCTGCATGTGGATCAACTGTTCCAATTGTTCTTGAGGATAATGGATTTTGGTATCCCGGGCACAAAGTAATCATGATATTGTTTGGAATCAGTGTAAGTAATGAAGATGCTTAGAATTTGAATAACTCGGTTATTATTTAGTAACAATTTTATGTTAAGTACCTAGCGTAAACATTATATTAATTTCATAATACTACGATGAATTACACCTGATTTAACCTGCTTGTAAATAAGCAAAGAAACATGTCTGGCCAGCTACGTATTCACATGTGAAATTTGACTGCATTGACAAAGAGTCTGTAAAACAAATGTATGTTTTTTACGCGTTACGAATAGCGGAAAGCAGTAAATTATTTGCTTCCGTTACACCTAATTAACTGTGTTCTATATACCACATCATATAAACATGTTATTTTTTTCTCTTCTCGGCAACCAAACCGTTATTTAACACACTGTATGACAAGGACCGATTACCATGCTTTTGTAGCTCAGAAGTATACATATATTTATACAGTGAGGCATAAAAGCCTCACTATCAATCATGTATATCTATATTTCCCCGATGTGCATAGTGTGCTCATTTTTTCAACTTGTACACACATAATGTCACGACAATCTCCATACGTTATTTTGTGTTAATGCTAAATTTCTATAAATATTAGTCACAGTCCTTCCATCTGCCACCGGTTATCAAGGTCTCAACGATTAAAACAATTATTCCAAATTGCTTTCCCCATTTTCGTTAAATTGGATGTGGCGCAAATTACAATTTTTGCACTATGTTTTTTTTTGTAAAGAAATAAATAAATAAACATTTTGTACATATAATGTTTAGAACTGTTTGAAAATAATTCTTTTATTATTCAGCTGACTTGCTTATATACACATGTGTGTTATTTCTGTAAAATGCGTTTTCAGTATGAGTCTCTCAATCATCAGGTGTTTTCATCGTATAAACGTTTCGTTCAAATGAATGAAACACTTCAAAACTTTTATTATTCTATTATTCTTTACTTTCTAGAAACGTGTTTTTATCTAGAAAAGAGGAACACGCATTAACCGTTACCGTTTATCTGCACGGCCCAGTAGAGTAACACCGCATTGATGATAGTCTGTACAAAACACGACGCCATTTTGAAAGCGAATTTTACCTCCAACATACCCACAGTAAAAAAAATGTTATACACATGGTGCCTTGATAGCGGTCGACGTGTATATGTCTGACTTGAATAAATATACTGCCATAGGCAGCGACTATGACATATTATAAGCGCTCTCAACAGTCCCCATACGGAATAGGGACAATTCTGAGAATAAAAAAAATCCAGTGATAGTAAATCCTCATGTTTAGATAGTTGATGTTAAAGTAGTCGGGATGTAACACTCTGACACTCCTTGATCACATTACATATATAAAATCGAATCAATGTGATTTTTATTTTTCCTATTTAAGAACAAATACAATATCAGCAGGTTGCTTCTATAACATATGTTATATAAAAGGTACATCAATTTATATGTCTTGTTTAAATATGTTAGATGGGAAAGAAAAGACTTTGTTCTTATCAATCTCATTGACGACATGTTTAATAATGTAGGAGGTAAATAATTACGCTGTCATCCCCCAAGCTAATGCTTCGATTGTACAAAGCTTGTGCGTAACACACAGCTCAAATTTCAATTCAACAACATAAGGAGATTGCCTCTAAAGGTTTTTTGTCTTCATCAACAATACACCACGGCAATCTGGAACAAAACAGAAACTCTAATAATGTTTGTTTTCTAATAGCGGCTTTTGTTTTAAACATCTTGCTAAATAGGCTGCCCTGATTTTCTTTCCTGTTAATATTCGTTATATATAGCGTTGATATAATCAAATATTCGGGTTGAAAGCTTGTTAAAGGGGTTTCAACTTGTCGACATTTAAAATTGTGATTTATTTGATAAACTTCATCACTTAACGTTCGTCTAACTGAGGTATTTAACACGTCTGAGGGAGGGGAGTAGTTGCAACCCTGTCTGGATTTTCGCTATGAAACATTCGATACCTGTGATACCAATGGATAGGTATTGGTTTCTTCGTTGCATTGATACAGAAAAGAACAAACATCCCAGGTAGGTCACAATGACATCATAGTTGACTAAAACCTCGAAAATAGTGACAATTAATTGAGCAGTCCTGACATGTCGCAGCTTTTTCGACGATTTTGGAAAGGAATGAAATATTCGCCACAGGACGATAACTTTTCAACGAGTTTTGATCTAGGGTAGGCTTCTTGATTACAGGTGTTATAACAGAACGCTTAAGCCTTGATGGAAATAAGCATGTTGCAAGTGATGAGTTCAATTATAGTAATGATTGGCAACAATGTATGTAGGTTTTCCTTAACCAACCAGGATGGTAGAGAATCTAATGAGCAGGATTTGCTAGAGAACTTCATAATGATCATCATCAGTGAGTTTCTTGAAAGTACATAAACTTGTATGCATGTTACTAGAAGTATATGAATCATCACTTGCAGCAGAAGTTACATCAGTGTGCACATTCTTTCTAATATTCTCCACCTTCTCAATAAAAGAGGTTAAAAACATATCAGCAAGAACCGACCATGTTGAGACCAACCATCTTGGTGAGAAATATCAATCTGCTTAATAGGAGACACCATAGTACAGGGACTGCACTTCTTAAGGTGAAGAATGATATTCTGCAGTCTCTGGACAATGGTAAGGCTATCTTCATGGTGTTACTTGACATGTCGGCAGCATTCGACACGGTGGATCACCACATATTGTTACAAAGACTCAAATGTAGGTTTGGCATAGAGGGTACTGTAAATCGTTGGTTTGCATTTTACTTATGTGATCGTACCACAAAGGTTATCATCAAAAATGAAGTTTCCAGAGATCACATGTTGCAATATTCTCTTCCTCATGGTTCTATTATTGGGCCATTGGGTTTTACTTTGTATACTACCCATTGGGGATAACATTCGTGATCATGGTATTATGTTTCATGTGTATGCTGACGACATACAGCTATACCTTGATTTTTATCCAAAGATCCAGGGTGACTGTCAGCGTGCCCAAACTAGCTTGAGCTCTTGTATCTCAAATATCAATGATTGTATGGTTGTAAATACACTCCACTAATACAAGCCAAGACCGAGTTTATCGTTTTTGCTAGCAACCGCATTTTGCCAACTCTTGCCAATCTAGAGCTCAGACTTGGTGATGTCTGCATTTATCCCTCTGCAACAGTTTAGAACCTGGGCATTTTTCTTGATTCTCCACTCAACATGTCTGACCAAATCAGCTAACTCTGCAGATCTATAAATTTTCATATAAGGAACCTATGGAGGATTCGTCGCTTCATTACCCGTGACGCTTGCCACAATGTTGTCAGGGGGCTGGTCCTCTCGTGCCTTGATTACGCAAACTCTCTGTTGCTGGGTGCACGTACAGTAGATCTTAAGCGTTTACAGCGTCTCCAAAACAAGGCCGCACGGTTAGTTTTTAGTTGTGGCCGAGACCAGCCCTCTGCCGGCTTGTTGCAGGAATTGCATTGGCTTCCTGTTAATGAGCGAATTCTGTATAAGATCCTGTTGTATATTTACAAATGTCTCCATGGTGAAGCTCCTTCTTATTTGGAAGAGCTTATTTGTTTACAAAGAAGTAGCGATCCCCTTGGTGCTAGACGCCGACTCCGCTCTCACGCCGCACTCTAAGAGCTCACAAAAAGGCGGGTGATTCTTCCTTTGCTGTCGGTGCTCCTCGCATTTGGAATAACGTGCCTATGGAGATCCGTGAAGCGGAGTCTGTGTCTTGCTTCAAGCGTATCTGGAAAACATTTTTATTGCCATGTTGAGTTTCTGTTGCTCACTTTTTCATTTTGTGCTTTGATTTGTATTTTTCCTGTAGTATAGCCTATACGTTTGTCATTGTAAAGCGCTGTGTTCTTTGTAGAGCGCTTATAAATACTTGTATAGAATAGAATAGAATAGTCTGGGGGTTGCATCTACCCTACCCCCTTCGTTAGACGAGGGATTTAAGACGACCTATTTAGAACGGCCCGGTTCTTAAAATCGACGGAAATCATCAAACTTATTTCGCATGTTTATAATTTATAATTGAGCAAAAAATTAATATCAGCAACGGTATACCGTATACGTATTGAAAATATGTAATAATAGGTGCATGCAGGTTTACTTCATTTACAAGCATAAACAACTGAAGATAATTTAGAGTAGTTTAACATAATAAATTCCACGTGTCTTGTATCTCGGTCATGACATCAAAAGAAGAGATTATAATCCACAATTCAAACCTAGACTGATTGTTTTCCCCTTCCCCGAAAATATCCATTGCTGTAACAACACCTGTGTTATCTTGACAGTCTCATTGTCTTATTTCTTAAAATTCAATAATGAGAGTGTGCTATGCGAGGGTAAAGCGAGCAAGAATTGGCTATATGCTATTACGCCTTGAATGCGAATTGTTTTGTTAGTAATGTGATTAGTAAATGGTTGCTTGACCATTTTTTTGCCAGCATGGGCCATTTTTGTTGCTTTTCCAAATTTCCAAGAAGAAAGCGTTAAGCGTCTTAATTGAACTTTTCAAGTGTGCCTTTCTCTTCAGGAAGTCTGGCATGTAGCTATTTTCAATGAACATTCTAAATCAGCTTATGATAGATTATGCTACATGCAATTGTTTATTCCCATGCGAGTTTAGGGAAGTTTATATAATAGAGTAAGTTGCTACCTCTACTAGGATCTCAAACCTACTCACGTGACAAAACAGAAGACTATGTAATAATAGATACAGGTACTTCATTTCGTAAACAGGTTAATATTTCTAAGGCAATTTAGACGGCACTGTTAATATTATAAATGTGTCTTGTTTGGCTGTTATGATGACATGAAATGAAGAGATTATAGTCTACATTATTCCAACCTATATGGGTCTTTCCCAAGGATTACCCATTGGTGTAACAACACTTGTACCATCTCGTTTGTTTGATTGTCTTACTTCTTAAAGTTAAATAACGACCGAGTGGGATATGCAAGGATGGATAAATTAGAGATGAAGACTCGGCTTTATTCTATATTGCACCTTGAATGTCAACTTTTTTGTTGCGATCTAACTACTTTTCCATGAAAGACGCATCTTAAAATTCTAATTGAACTTTTCAGGTGTGCCTTTCTCTTGAGGATGTATGGGCATGCAGCTATTTGCAATGAACATTCTAAATCAGATTATGATAGATTATGCTACATGCAATTGTATACTCCCATGCGAGTTTAGGGAAGTTTATATACTACGATCTTACACATACTCGTCTGTTAGAACACAGTTCTGTAGCCAAAATGTGCTTATACACTCATAGAATGACATGAGAATCCACTGGGTACAAAGACTTATACTCCAAACTTTGAGGTCACTTTGGAGACATATTGAATGGATGTTATTTAAACTATGCCACCAGATATAATGGTATTTTGGTTTAAGTTGTTACTCTTATAGCTATAGATAGCCAACATGCGTAACACAATAATATTACATAATGTCAACATTGTGCCTTTTGTACGGACACAAAGAGAAGTAAATGTTCATGACAAAGACAATTAATTGGGAAAATTCCAATAAACGAATTTGTTGCAATGGTTTTGAAATAAAAACCAGTCCTTCAATTTTTGAACAAAGGCCTGCGTTAATTGTAAAGAATATGGAGCGATTGGCATGGTTGGCCATCTTATCTTAACAACCTTCCCCCCCCCAATAAAAAAATTAACTTACTTACCCATTGTTTTCCAGAGTCTTCATATTTATCTTTAAACATGATGAATCTATTCAGTAACTTCCCACACTTTGGTGAGGAAATGTCAGTTTTGTAACTCCGTTAAATAAATATTCGCATATATTTTTATAATTACTTATTACATATTAGTCTATATAATGGCTCATCAGTGTTTTATTTAAAAAGAAAATTACCAAAAAAAATCAGTTTCAAACAAAGATGCAGATTGGGATAAGGAGAAAACAATGAACACTAAATTGCTTTATTGTTGTGTTTAACCCCTCGTTCATCCCCATACTATTAACGCGTGTGTTTACACCCAAATGGCTCAAGCTAATCAAAGATCCATCTTTTGCGCTTATGTAAGTGATACAAATGGCAACCAACCACATTTGCTTGAAATTTCAAGCTGTTTTTAGCTTTACTAACAACCTACTGACTGAATATTCCCGACGAAAAAACCGCCCTATATTTTTGACAGTATAAGTAATCTGTTTACATTATTAATTTGCTGCGATGAAATATATAAGTTATAGTATTAGCGAACTGGTGCGTCATCTGAATTGATGTTGAATCTGTGGGTAATGATCGTGATTTATTTTTGTTTAAGCTCACTGTGCCAACCTGATGTGGAAACAAATTAAAGGAACTAGTGAACAGTGCATTTGCACTTACATCTCACAAATGAACGTATTAAAACACAAACGCGGATATAAGGACAAAAAGTAAACACAGTTAACCTGGGTGCCATATGAACAACCCTTTTGTTGCGTACAATATCACTCTTTTGTTGGGTAATATTAAATATTTTAGCTCATTTTGGGACTAAGTTTACCACTATCACTATGGTAAATTCATATGAAAAGGTTTGACTACAAAAACGATTCTCTTATAAATAAATCTACGCAGTTTCCACCTCGATATACTACATGGATGAGTGCATAGCATCATAAGAGCTGTGTGAGATCTAGTGGAAAATAGATATCTGTGATTGGGTTTTCCCAAAACCTCATGTGTTCCCTTCATCCAATCAGAATTTTTGTATCGAACGAAAGCTAACACTTCCCCCTAAAAACACTGTTTTACATTAGGTCAACAGATCGCAATTCAATGTTATATAGCAAGACGAATGTGGTAAATCTGTTGAACACTACCTATCAAAGCACATTTTTAGGCCAAAATGTAGGTTTTAAAACCTCAAGTGTTCCTTACAATATTTGTCAAATTTGTGCTTTAACTTGTTCCAAATCTGAAATTTGTAATTGCAATTGTAAGAAAGCACTAACTAAAGGATGAGGATTTAGCTAATTTCATTTGGCAGAACATGATATTTTTTAATCCAAAAACATTTGCGTTGTATTTTTTGGGAATAGGGAGTAAGTAGTTCAACAATGATTTCAAATACCAATAAATCGTAATTCTATTCAATTGGATTATAATCAATTTGAAAAGGACTTGAGCAAATGACAGATAAATAATTTCTCTAATATTTGTCTCTATTTAGTGTATACATTTTATGTCATTATATTAACCAGGTTTTTCAACTGCGAAAAAACTAGAATATTAAACAATAACGAATAGTGTTCTGCTTTAAAACACCAAACAAATTCAGAGGCTGTTGTGAAATTTGCGGATGAAATAACAATCATGCTTTCCGCATATTGAAAACTGTTATTAAATACAGTAAACATACACTTTCAAGCTTTGCCAAAGAAAACTCTACTGAATTGAAAATTAAGTCTGGAATAAAAAAAATCCTTTTAGTTTTCACCGTTGCAGCGCTACCCATGTGAGTTTCCGAGCGTTGCGATCACTGATATTAAGTCTTGTTCCAATTTGGGTCGTGGCTTTGATGAAATTAAATCGCATTCAAAATTGAGCACACAGTGAACCAAGGAGGCAGTCCATGCTACCTGATAGCTGATGCCGTATAGTTGAGAATATCTTATTAGTCAAGAAGGAAATATTAAAATTTATTATGCATTCCTTTTTTGAGCTTGCACGGTTTTCATCGGCATATAGATAATTTATCATTTTAGCAAGCAGAGATTTTGTTTTGCATAATCATACTGTTTTAGGGCACTAGTGATGCATATAATTTCTTATCAATCTATATGAACAGTAGAGTTTGAAAATGGATGACAAAATATAGATTGAGATTTCCAAACGTGATACACCTAAAGAATTTTAAATGACCACAAATCTGAGGATTATCTCAAACAATGCAATAATTGGAGAGCTATTACAAAATGGCGTGAAAGTAGATTTAAAAGTTAAGAGGCCAAACGACATGGACATGATTAATCATCGTATAAAATAATCCAGGCGTAACTTGTTAATTATGCTAATGATTCAAGCCCAAATTGATGCTCACAACAACAAAATACAGTAATTTGTAATTATAATCATGTTTGGAGTGTAAGTGTTGCAATATGTATAGACCATATAGACAATAGAAACACAATAGGTAAGGAAGAAAAAATTGTAACCAAAATTCCTTTTTATAACAACTTCTCCAATCCAAACGTAACCCCAACAGTATCACACTCTTGCTGCTCGTTTCGGCTTTCATAGATTTATCGGGAGGAGAAAGGGTTATACCAAACTGATATGTCGCCGAAAGCCGAACTACTACCCTACATAAGCTGAGATAAGCATGGCAACGGCTTGAGGAAAACAGCTCCATATTGATTCACACATCTCTCTTCTTGCCTTATTGATTTCATACATTTGCTTAGATCTACATTGCTCGTTGTCGACTAGGAATTATATAAGTGTATAGTCTAAATAATTCATAAGTTTAAAAATCAAAGTTCACTTTGTAAGCACCAGCCTTCACTTTCTTAGCAAAATAGGTCTTGATGAAGAGGATCATAAGGAAATGTATTACAATAGGTCCAATGGATGCATTGTAGTCGACAAAGAGTTTGTATATTCAATGAATTATTATTTAAAAAGCCTACTGGCTAGATGATGTAATGGAGGAATAACAGAATTGGAGTTAAATTAATATAATTACGAACAAAAGGTCACTCCCAACATTAGAGTAGGTAAAAATGCCCTAAGGCAATGTACGCTGTCTTTGGTTGAAATTCTTCAGTACTAATAAGTGTTGCGTTGATGGCGTAAGCCTGAAATTTCTCAATAAGAGTTCATTACGACTCGAAGCGTTCACCAGTAAACATATATGAGAAGACGGGGTTTATTTTTGGTTGGTGTAATTAGAACAGGTTTGTTTCAGCTGTGAAGGTATTGTGTATAACTTGCTTATAAAGATGAAGTTAATGCGACCTCATTCTTTCTATTCAAAATGCTTGCAACTCCTTTAGGGAAACCAGGTAAATAATACAATAATAGGTCTACTTGTTTTACCTAAATTCATTTATGATTTGTTTCGATTCCAAAAACACGTTTAACATGTTTAAAAAAATAACAATACAAGAAGGATATGTGCGCCAAGCATAATTTTCTATTTTTAGAGGTTAATCATAGCATTAATTTGCAAAAGTATACGTATCGTGATTAATCAGTATTTTAATAATGATAAATTACTACAATAATTAGAATAGCTTACAGGTATTTGGTTGTCTTAACAATTACAAAACTAGAGTGAATCATTTGTCTTATTTAGTGATGCCACAAAGTAACACACATATATTCTCGATTCCTGTGGAATACTAGTATTGATATTTTAGTTTCCTAATTTCAAAATATTTTTTTATTTTACCCATAGGCCACATAGGTGGCTTCTTCAAAATAATACCGCATATCACTTTCAACATTGGTATATTTGATGTTCATCTATACCAATGTATACCGGGAAATCCTATCTGGTAAATGTATCATCTGGCATTGAATAGTTGACGCTGAAATCTACTTCGGCCCCTGCAGGCTGTGCTTCAAATTGTGATTCAAGACAAGACAGTACTTAATGCAAAGAGGCCAACTGTCTCCTAATCGTTTGACCATGTAATATTGATAAACCATTATTCTAACCTAGAAAATGCTGAACATGTGATACCTTCATGGTTTCTTTTACATCTAAAACTTGCTCCCATGACTAGGCTACCACAATGTTTATGCAATGTTTTATGTCATTATGATGTTTTGCATGTATTTTTAGCTTTGTCCTATTTCGATGTATGGTCTCCTAAAATATTTTCGCATGGTATATTTCTGCTTAATATTTTTATGATTGTATTTTGCTGGTATAGCTACTGTACTGCACAGAGAGCGCTTTGTAAATGTTTATTATTATTATTATTAGTCCATAGAGCAAACCTATTGTCTGGCATTGAATAGTTCGCGCTGAAATCTACTTCGGCCCCTGCAGACTGTGCTTCAAATAATGTTTCAAGACAAGGCAGTACTTAATGCAAAGAGGCCAACTGTCTTCTAATCGTTTGACCATGTAATATTGATAAACGCTTATTCTAACCTAGAAAATGATGCAAGTGTGATAACTTTATGGTTTCTTGTTACACCTGAAAGTTGCTCACGTGACACGGCTATCACTCTGGTCAAATTATAGTTTTCACACGAGGACACAACACAATCGAACGTGATACTGCGAATCATGGGGACTGCAAGGTCATGTCAGCGGTGAAAGGTCTTTGTGCTGAGAATGTTTGGGATGATCTACAGACTCAATGAACTTGCACCAGCTTTCATTGATAACCTTAATCCCAGTTTAAGGTGGAACTACACCCCTGGCCAATTTTGTGCCTATTTTTGCATTTTTCTCAAGTAAGATATGTATATTATAGGGGCAAGGATTACAACTACTGCACTGAAAATTTTTATTTCAGCACAGACAACAGTTGTGGAGTTACAGTCAAAAATGAGGGAAAATCAATATTTGATCAATAAATCAGTAACTACTTGTCTTGAGTCACTGAAATTTCAGTGTAGTAACTGGATTCTTTGCCCCTATAATATTCGTAACTTTTGTTTCCAGTGTTTTATTAGTTTTTGAGAAAAATGCAAAAAGAATCACAGATTTATCAAGGGGTGTAGTACCACCTTAAAGGACCGATATTTTAAATATTCACAACGATCGATAGCTTGCCTCAATTTCTTGCTGGCAAACCAGCCGATTTTGCCATAGGTTTGTGTTGGAGCTCGTTGGTAATAGAAACACCGCGAAGTTAGTGTCAAACCTTGATCGATGGTATGATACCACAGACCATTACGATCCGAATGTGATGTTTTGTGTGTAAATCAGGTAGTACTTCCCTCAGCACTTCATGGTTTTCTATATATATTTAATAGCGATATATCCCCCTGAGGAAACTGCCCACATCCACTTTCCTTGTACTTGATCCTTACCCTTATTCTAACCTAGAAAATCCTGAACATGTGATCCCTTCATGGTTCTTTTATATCTGAAAGTTGCCCACGTGATTCAGTTATGATTTATATATACCATGTTTATGTCATATGTGTCTGGACACCACGAATCAATTTTGTTTTATTTCGTGTTTAGAAAATATGTATCATAAGCTTTAAAATGGTATATCATTTGACTTCAAACGATATCCATAAGCGGGGTTATGGTTTGTTGAACTGTGTTCACCATTTTCGGTTCTACATGTGTCTCTTTTTCCACATTTCTGGTAATAAATATCAAACAGTCATAATTGGCGATCATTTTAAATCATCCCCAAGTCAACGAGGTTCAGGAATGTCCTCTCATTGTTTATTGTTGGTTATACATATCTAGACAAAATACAATGCTTTGTTATCCACCACTTGAACAGGATTTAGCCAAAGCAAACAAAGACAAGAACTATTTAAGGATTCTATAGAAATAGGTAGAAGCTTATTATCCTCTTCATATATAGGATTATTGATTGGTTAAAACAGTGTGTAGGTCCAACTTTCTTGATGGCTTAATGTTAGGACTTCCATTTCACCGTATAGTGTTATGCTAGGAACTTATGTTTACTAACTCACTTCTAAAGACTCCTTCTGGCTATAGATGACACAGATGACAACTCTGTAAACTTACTATACAACAATTCTTGTTTATTCTCCTTTACTCTGCCATACATGTTCATCCCTCAAATATATATGAATCTTGGTTTAAAGAGGTTGAAAAACAGTGATCTCCCATAGCACAACATCTAGTAGTTACTCCATCTTTGCTACTAATTAACATAATCAATACAACTGACCAATGAATGCCTACAGATATCAATAGAGGGAGACAAATACTTTATCATGACTGACCAGAGGGGGGAAATGAGATGACCTATTAAATTGCCAAAATCTTCTTAGAAACAAAATCATGTAGGCCTAATCGGCACTTACATTCCGGCCCCTAATTGAGGAGCTAAAGCGCAACAATTACCAAACACTATATAACTTGTGCCGATTATGCAAATTAGCATGGCCTACTTCAGAGAATATTAATCAATATGTCCAAAATATCTTAACTATAACAAAACACTAAATTGAAATCTAAGCGCTAGTAAAAAGGTTAAGCACCAAACAGACAAAATGTCTTCCAATAAAGTTCAAAGGGGTGTACGAGTCATGCTCGACACAAAATATACTTCTTTGGTTTAGTAACCTTTAAAACCACTATAACTAAAACAAACTATACAATGTAACACAATC
The DNA here is from genome assembly GCF_039555335.1 of Amphiura filiformis. Classification (NCBI taxonomy): domain Eukaryota; kingdom Metazoa; phylum Echinodermata; class Ophiuroidea; order Amphilepidida; family Amphiuridae; genus Amphiura; species Amphiura filiformis. The sequence goes on along the minus strand of NC_092632.1, from coordinate 24,142,471 downwards.
ATAAACAAACACACAAAGGAAAAGATAATTTGCAAATAAATTTTGAACCATGCCCAAAGTGCACCAAGCGCAACTTTAAGACAAATTTAAGAAAATAACAATGCCAAAAAATTCCTTTGTTCTTTTGATCCTTTGCTGCTTTTTCCATAGGAACCAGAACTTTTAGTAACAACCTTTTTTAAAAACCCAAATGTTTATAATAGATGTGCCATAACATCAACGTTCTTGAAATCCTAAAAAACAATTGATGTGTCCAAAGTAAAGCCTAACTTTGCAGCATGAAATACAAAAGGCACATAAAAACAAAAGCCGCAAAAAACTGAAATTAAATCAGCTGCATGTTATATGCGTGTATTGTGTTACTGTCAGACATATTAAAACTTGATAATACGAAACACGTACAAAACTTTGTCTGCTCTTCACACGAATGATGTATGCTCTGTACAGGATCAAAGTAGACTTTTGGATCCTATATTTGACAAAACTGCAAATTTCCTATTTTGAACATAACCAAAATAGTATTTAGACACTTTACTTCTCTGAACCAGATTGCTAATGTCCAAAACCTAATTTAAAAATGTAATTAACAGAATAAGCCTGAAATAAAAACTGTAGTGCAAAGTGTCATGTTGCTAAAATCATTGACTATATAAAAGATCCAATAAATATCAAATTAGTTAATTTCTAACAACCAAAGTTACTGCTGGCTGTAACCTGACATAAGGTGATTACACCTTCCACATAAAGACTTTGTTCGTACTCAGTTTAATTTTCACAAACTTTTAGTCTTTGGGTCCAAGTTCAGTTTGTTATAAAACAGTTTATATGGTAGTTCAAATTTAGTGACAAATCTTCATAGCTTGTTTGCCAATCTTTGCCTGTTACAATGTCAGTTGCAATGTCATTTACGTATCTGGAAAGTTAAGCATACCACTCAAATTGAAGTGATATCTACCACCCAAATTAAAGTGGTTAATTTGAAAAGTTAGGTGAATTTAATTTGAATTCACACTTTGAATTAGTTTGATTCCAAAAGGCAATAACAGAGTTCACATATGCAAGAAATGTTGCATAGTAGTAAGTAACAGTCATATCCTTCCAGGCAGAAACATCATCTTCTGGCAATGGTAGAAAAGTATCATCTGTCATGCCTGATGCCAAACTTGCTTCCTATGGCAATGGTAGAAAATATCATCTGTCATGCCCGATGCCAAATAAACTCACTGAATAAACTGAAGCTCACTGATCCCCAGCTCCCTGCGTGACAAATTAACTTATACTGATATGGCGTAGACACTATTCTCTCTCCGACAGTTCCGTTGATTCATGTAATCCCAGTTACAACACTGACAATATCAAATTAGCTTAAGGTTGACATAGGCCTACACTAGCGAAATGACGTGTAGATGATAGATTAGTATTTAGTAAGTCATTGTTGCCCAATAAACATGCTCAAATAGAACCAAGGTTCTACTGGCATGCTCAACCAGAATCCGGGGTCTCAATTGAATTGGTACCTAATTCAACGGAAACCCTTCCTCCGATCCGGATAATGCCTCAAAAATACCAATGTCACTTATTAAAGTTCTATTGACTTCTTTAAAATGTCTTTTGTTGATGAGCGATTCTCAATTTGTTGAGATTTTAGTTGTGGCGAATAGTTGTCCCCTCCAGACGTAACTCCAAAGTGTAAAGCCTAATGACCTTTGAACAGTACCAACTGTTCCTCCTTATCAACTGGAATCTTTAAATGTCAGCCTCAAGCAATAAACAAATCTTGCTGATTGGCCTCACCAAGGTAGATGACTGAGTTTTGAGTTTTACCTGTCTCACACAACCCTTTCTATCAGGCATCGTCTCCATAATCCTGCCTAGCCGCCAGCTGTTTCTGGGTTGCGTGTCGTCCACTACCAGTACAATATCTCCAATCTTGACGTTCCGTTGTGGCCGTACCCACTTCTGCCTTTGCTGCAAGAGAGGTAAATATTCTTTTGTCCATCGTCGCCAAAATAGATCCGCTAAGTACTGTACTTGCTTCCACCGCCGCCTTCCGTACATATCCTCCTTTGAGGCAATGGTGGGGGGAAGTAGTGGCTGTACTTTCATGAGAAGCAAGTGATTGGGTGTAAGCGCTTCCAAATCACCAGGATCTTCAGACACCGTTGTGATTGGTCTGCTATTGATAATGGCTTCCACCTCGCAGAATAAGGTCTGCAGATAATCATCTGTGAGAGTCTGTTGGTTCATTATGGAGCACAGCACCTTTCTCACCGACCTAATCTGTCGCTCCCAAACTCCTCCATGGTGTGATCCACTTGGTGGGCTGAAAGACCATGTAATGTTTTTCTGCAGTAAGTCACCTCGGATCTTATCTTGATTCATTGCTCTGATTTCCTTCCGGAGCTCTTTTTCAGCTCCCACCAGGTTTGTCCCATTGTCTGATCTGATGGATTTCACCTGTCCCCTTCTAGCGACGAATCTTCTTATGGCATTCAAACAGGCGTTTGTGTCCAAAGCATCAGCCATCTCTATATGGACAGCCCTTATTGCCAAACACGTAAAGATGACTCCATATCTCTTGGCTGAAGAGCGTCCTACTTTAACGTAGAATGGCCCAAAGTAATCCATGCCTACTCTTGTGAACGGTGGCTCGTCAGGAGTTACTCGGTCCACAGGTAGATCTGCCATTTGCTGATGCTCAACCTTTCTGCTCAGACGTCTGCAGGTTACACACTTATTTAGGATCTTTCTCGCTATAGCGTTGGCGTTTACAACCCAGAATCTTTGGCGAAGCCGAGATAGTATGTAATTCCTTCCGCCATGGCCTGTTCGCTCATGAATATCCTGCATGACTAGTTGAGACACGACATGGTTCTTGGGCAAGATCACAGGCTCCTTTGCTTCATCTGGGATGGCAGCATTCTTGAGACGTCCACCGACTCTTATTAAACCATCTTTGAGTATCGGGTTCAGTCGATAGATGGGACTGGATGTCTTGCAGCCTACACCTGATTCTTGCAGAGCCTTGAGTTCCTGAGGAAACTCCTTTTGCTGAACATAATTCAGTATAGCATCTTCAGCTCTTTTGAGGTCATTGGTAGAAAGTTTATCATTTCTACTTTCCTCTTCTTTGTTATCTCCAACTTCCTTTTCAATTTTCTTTCCTCTCTTCACTTCTTTATTGCCCTTACTCTTTTCATCATCATCTTCACCTGTCACTTTACTCTGACTTGCAACACCTTCATCAACTCTTTTCAACTTGCTGCGTTGCCTCAGGATTTCCTTTGTTTTGATGATCCATGCAACTGCCTTCTTGAGAGCATGAAAGCTGGAGTAGTGATTCAGTAGACTATCTATGGTATCCTGTGACTCCATTGAGTGCATCACATTCACTGCTACCTTCACCTCAGGGTCAGCATTCAAACACACTGGAGAAATTTTTGCCTTTGTGAAGTCAGGCCATTCAGCTTCTGGTGTACTTAGGAAAGCCGGTCCTTTCAACCATCTGTCACATTTCATGAAATTGCGTATGGAAAGGCCCCTAGAGCAGTCGTCTGCTGGATTGGATGCAGTCGGTATATATTTCCACTGCTCAGGTTCTGAACCTTCAGAAATCACTGCAACTCGATTGGCAACGAAAGTGTGGAATCGTGTTCTCTCATTCTGTATGTAACGAAGCACTGATGTACTATCCGTCCAGAAGAAAGATTTGCAGCTGTCATCTACATTCAACTCTCTTCTTAGCATTCTATCAACCCGAACAGAAACAGTAGCTGCAGTCAACTCCAATCTTGGGATTGAAATTTGTTTCAATGGAGCGACTCTAGCTTTACCCATGACTATGTTGCAATGAACACCTCCATCTTGATTAACCAGTCGCAGATAACTTGCAGCTCCGTAACCCACTTCACTAGCATCGCTGAAATGGTGAAGTTGGGTTGACACTGGAATAAATCCTGCTGGCTTTACACATCGAGGTAGGTTAAAAGCCTTTAATTGCGGCAATTCTTCCAACCATTCTTGCCATTTCGCACGTTGAGTAGCAGGTATTTCCTCATCCCATGACAGTTGTAATCTGCAAAGATCTTGCATCAGTATTTTTGCAGGCAACGTACATGGCGATATGAAACCTAGTGGGTCGTATATTGAACTCACCATGCTTAAAATACCTCTACGTGTTGGTGGCTTCTGCTTGATGTTGATCTTGAATCCGAAAGAATCAGACTGTGCGTTCCACAAAACACCAAGGGCTCTTTCTGTTGGTAAGCTGTCCGTGGCTAAATCATGATTTGACTTCCTTCGCTCTCTCTGTCAACGGTATAGACTCCAACACATTTCTTTTGTTGCTCATCCATTTAGTGAGTCGGAAGCCACCTTCACTGCATAACTTTGTTAGCTCATGAGCATGCTGAATAGCTTCACTCTCATCTGCGATAGACTTTAGACAATCGTCCACATAGAAGTTACTGCGTATGGTGTCACATACCTCCTGACTGTATCGATTCTGTCCATCCTCAGCAGTTTGCCGTAGAGCAAAGTTAGCACATGCTGGTGAAGAAGTGGCACCAAATACATGGACATTCATTCTGTATTCCTGCAACGGCATGTTGATGTCTCCATCAGGCCACCACAAAAATCTCAGCAAGTCACGATCAGACTTAGGAACACGTACCTGGTAATACATTGCCTCGACATCAGCCATTAATGCTACTGGATGCTCTCTAAATCTGAGTAGAACTCCTACGAGACTGCTGGTCAAATCAGGTCCTTGAAGTAGTTCATTGTTCAGTGACCTACCCTTGTAGCTGGCTGCACAGTCGAAAACGACGCGAAGTTTATTTTTCTGTGGATGCATAACACCATGATGAGGTATGTACCATACTTTGCCATCTGACCTTTCTCTCTCAGCTTCAGGAACCACCTCTGCATATCCTTTATCCAGCATGTCATTCATGAACGCATGATATTCATTTCTGAAGTCTTCTCCCCTCTGTAGTTTCCTTTTCAGATGGGCAGTGCGCTGTTCTGCTAACGGTCTGTTGTTAGGCAGCGACACCTTAGTTCTTAATGGTAGACCTATCTCATAATGTTTGTTAAGATGACTTGTGGTGCTGGAAACCATGTTGAGGAACCTTTGATCCTCCTTTGATCTTTGTGGATTGTCATCGGGAAGACGTTCACTAAACTCATGATTGTACAAGTTGATGAGGTCATGATCCATTTGTTCATGAACAATCACCCTATTTACCGACACATTTCTTTGGCTATTGGCGTTAGGGACGCCATGTACAACCCATCCTAGAGAGGTTCTGCAGGCAAACGGACCATCTCCTTGACTGTTGATGACTTGCAATGGCTCCATCGCTTTCGGCACGTTGTTACCTATAAGTAGGCCTACTTCTGTGGCTTCAATGGCAGGAATGATAACTTCATGTAAATATGGCCATTTCTTCAAATTCTCTTGTGTAAGTACGTCATCCTTGCTGGCTGGAATTCCAGTCTGAGTGAACACTTCAGGCAACGGTATAACATTGTCACCGTGCACATCGAGAACTTCCAAGTTCATCAGCCGGTTGCTGTTTGTAACCTTGGTCTGGTTGATGGTTTCGACAGTAAGGTGTGTCGTCTTCCCTTTGGTGCGCAGTTTTCTTTGCAGATCGAGTGTGCAGAACACTGCGTTGCTGCCGTCATCCAAAAATGCATATGTCTTTATCACCATACCTGAGTCTTTGGCCCTTACTTGTACTGGTATTATGGCAGGGAGACATCCAGAAGTACCGGCCCCAGTTAAACCACATGTAGTTTTGCTGTTCGCAGAATCTGCCTGACGTAGTGGGTGCTTTGGTGACTGATCTTCATGTAAGACTGTAGGATGATGCCGCTTGCACACTGTGCATGTAAGCTTGTTCGTGCAATCCTTGCGTATGTGCGTTGCTCGTTTCAAACATCCGAAACATAGCCCAAACTTCTTTAGATAAGACAGTCTTTCTTTGATCGGTTGGTTCTTCAGTTTATAGCAGCTGTCAAGTGCATGATTGTCCTTATGACAAAACATACATGAGTTTCCTTTGGTAGTAGTCAGCTCATCCTTTCTCTCAACCGCAGATGCAAAAGCCCTTCTTCGTATTGTAGCTCTTGGAACAGGCTTACTCTTTTCAGCATCCTTTGCATCTCTTATATTGCCATAGACTGGATTGGCTGCTATCCTTGCTTGTTTTGTCACAAATTTCACTAGGTCGTCAAATGTAACCGCTTGCTTCTTTTCCTCTTGTATTGTGTCTGTGACGGTACGCCACCTTTCTCGTAGCTTATATGGAAGCTTAGCCACCAGCATTTGAATATGTCTGGGATGGTTCAACACGTCCATATAACTTGGTTCCAGCATCAAGTTTTGACATTCGATGAGGAACAATGACATGCTGTTTAATGCAGCCACATCCTCAGACTTCACTTCAGCAAGTTTTTCTGCTCTGCTCATAAAGGCGTCAGACAGCTTGTACTTATTGCCATATCGTGCTGCAATCATCTCCTTAGCCTCTTTATATGCTGCTTCTGGCTCCTTCTTCATGAAGCTGCGCACTAATCTATTCACCTCTCCTCCGGTGAATTGCTCGAGGTAGAACAGCCTATCCTTTGAGCTGGTACATCGGTCTTCAACGCCATGGGTAAATAAAGACAACCATGTCATGTACTCTAGTGGGTCGCCATTGAAGACTGGAATAGCCCGTTGAGGCAAGGAAGATTTTATTTGCGCTTCGATGAGCAGCTTTGTCAAGCTATCATGTTGTTTCATAATTTCCAAGGCATCTGATGTGGTTTGGTGATGACCAGCAACAGCTGATTGTGGCTCTGGGGGCATCCATATTGGTACCTTGCTCTGATGGGTGGGGGCTTGCCATGTTGACGTCACAGATTGTTGGGCATCCAGCTTGGTGTTATAATTAAACTCAGTTGCGTACGGGTTTATCGACGGTCTCAGAAAGCTCTTTTCTGGGTGATCGTCAACCTCCATCTTGCCTACCAGATCACTCACTTCATCTTGATCAAATGCACGTAGGCGAGCATCTGCGACAGCTATCTCCGTTTCTACTTCTAGCTGCTCCTGCTCACATCGTAAACAATCCTCTTCTTCTTGTCTCTTCATTTCATCTTCTTCTTGCTGCCTCTCTAATCTTATCTGTTCCTCTTTCCTCTTCATCTCCTGCTCTCTTCGCTGTTGCTTTAACTTTAACGACTTTTCATCGAGAGCTTGTTTCTTTTTCAAAGCTGCTGCCCTTGCTAGCAACTCTGCCTTCTTAGCAGCAGCATCTGCTCTTGCCAGTGAAATGCTGCTACGAGATGAAGCACGACTATTGGAGCGCGACACCTTTGATGATGACAAGCTGACTCGTGATGCACCATCACTTGACTTGACGTCTGGTACCAGAGAAGTATGGCTACGGCAGGAACTCCGTCTATCAGAGAGGTATTTCTTCGAGGAAGGTGAACTAACCTGTGAAATACTGTCGCTAGGTTCGATACTCTCGTCCTGTTGTCCTAACTGCCATACCCGCCTTTCCATCTCTTTCCTAGCTGCGTCAAAGCCATTAAATATGGGGGCTGCCCATGTCTCTATGTCGTCATGAAGCTCTTCTTCTGTAAGGGTGGCAACATACGCTTTGTGTGCAGTTGTCAGATTGGCTAGAGTTTGATCCCATTCTTTGATTTTACTTTCCAGGGTCTCTATAGTGTCCTTTGTAGTTGCGGAAGGGTGCAATGCTTTAATCTCGTTGGTTTTTCCAGTTACCTTTCCACATGCTGTGGATCTTGCCAACTTTAATTTTCTTTGCTGTTCACTTTTTGCAGCCTGAGTGGGTATGGGCACACGACTACTGGACCTTAGTTTGGTGGTAGTGGTACTGGTCTGTTTTGATGGGTCCATGATGTTATTACTTCTCCTTTCCAAGAGTAGCTCTTTAATTAATTTTGCAAGACTAGTGTTCTTTAAATAATCCTCAATTGACTTGAATTCAATAATCTGTGTCCGACACCCTCTGGACCTACTTCTGAGCCTACTGGTAGGTTGTTGTAGCGCCCTCTATACTATGACTCATGGATGCTGCATATGTGGCACTTGAGGACAAAGCCAATTGACAAAGCCTTTGTCCTGAAAGCCTATTCTTAGTAGAACTACAGACCAAATACCTTGTCTTCTTGGATGAGTAGCGGGACTTGCAGAATTATTTCCTTTACAGAAATCTTTACTACACTATATAGTTCTTCTCTGAGTAACTGTCTACGATGAATTAAAATGTTTTTCAACTAAATGTAGGTCCAACTTTCTTGATGGCTTAATGTTAGGACTTCCATTTCACCGTATAGTGTTATGCTAGGAACTTATGTTTACTAACTCACTTCTAAAGACTCCTTCTGGCTATAGATGACACAGATGACAACTCTGTAAACTTACTATACAACAATTCTTGTTTATTCTCCTTTACTCTGCCATACATGTTCATCCCTCAAATATATATGAATCTTGGTTTAAAGAGGTTGAAAAACAGTGATCTCCCATAGCACAACATCTAGTAGTTACTCCATCTTTGCTACTAATTAACATAATCAATACAACTGACCAATGAATGCCTACAGATATCAATAGAGGGAGACAAATACTTTATCATGACTGACCAGAGGGGGGAAAATGAGATGACCTATTAAATTGCCAAAATCTTCTTAGAAACAAAATCATGTAGGCCTAATCGGCACTTACACAGTGTTTGATGAGATTGACACTGTAACTCAGAATACAATTTGCCGATATTATGGCTCATTCGTAGTGTCCAGTCCCATATGATGCTTTAAATGTAATTTTAGCTTGTCCTATTTTGATGTATGGTCTTCTAAAAGATATTTTCTCATGGTATATTTCTGCTTAATGTTTTTATGATTGTATTTTACTGGTATAGCTACTGTACTGCACAGAGAGCACTTTTTAAATGTTTATTATTATTATTATTATTATTATTATTATTATTAGTCCACAGAGCAAACCTATCGTCTAGCATTGGATAATTCGCGCAAAAATCTACTTCGGCCCCTGCAGGCTGTGCTTCAAATTGTGTTTCAAGACAAGACAATACTTAATGCAAAGAGGCCAACTGTCTTCTAATCGTTTGACCATGTAATATTGATAAACCCATATTCTAACCTAGAAAATGCTGAACGTGTGATACCTTTATGGTTTCTTTTACATCTGCAAGTTGCCCACGTGACTCAGTTATGATTTATATATGCAATTATGATGTTTTAAATATATTTTCAGCTTTGTTTTATCTCGATGTATGGTCTCCTTAAATATTTTCTTGTGGTATATCTCTGCTTAATGTTTTTATAATTGTATTTTGCTTGAATTGTATAGCCACTGTATTACACAGAGAGCGCGTTTTAAATGTTTATTATCATTATTAGTTATTATTAGTCCATAGAGCAAACCTATTGTCTGGCATTGAATATTTCACGCTGAAATCTACTTCGACCCCTCTAGGCTGTGCTTCAAATTATGTTTCAAGACAAGACAGTACTTAATGCAAAGAGGCCAACTGTCTCCTAATCGTTTGACCATGTAATATTGATAAACCCTTATTCTAACCTAGAAAATGATGCAAGTATGATAACTTCATGGTTTCGCGTTACACCTGAAAGTTACTTACGTGACTCGGCTATCACTCTGGCCAAATTATAGTCCAACAAGGTTGTGCAAAGTACGTCATATTTCAAACTGTACAGTTATATAGACAAAATTGGGCATTTCTTTATGTGGATAGTAGATAGAACACAATGTTTCTAGGCAGAGAGCTGTCATTTGAAACTATTGAAAATAATATTAGAAGTGAGCACTATTCAGGCGTTCACGCCATTATTTCGGTGGCTCTTTCGTCTCCAGTCCGGATATGCCCATGCGATTTACAGAATTATGCTGGAGACACCGGATTCAATGGTGTAACATGACACGTAAAGAGTTGCACACGTCCATGAAACGAGCTATTCCAGTTGAAATCCATATACCCCTATGGGAGACATGACCTTAATCTCACACACAGGGAGTGTAGATTTCAAATGGAGTCACGCATTCAGATAACCCCATTTGAAATAAGCACTTCCTGTATGGAAGATTGAGGGCATGTCTTCCATAGAGGGTGTATGGATTTCAGCTGGAATAACCCTATTCATCATAAAAACATAGAAATTCAAAAAAGATGACTAAATGTGAGGAACATTTCGTCTCATATAAATGCACATTTTTATGATGGCTTCAAAATGGTCGTGGAACTGAGGTGGAATGAGATTTGGACAATTATCAAATGTAGGAATATGTCTTCAGCACTTGACTCCTTATGGCCTTACCATGGTTACGGATAAAGTTACCATTCACTTTGATGCCATTTTTAACCGGTTTTATCCCTTGGATACGTACCATACAGTGAAGATGGTCTAAAAAGATTTTTTTGTCCACTCTGTTGTGATGAAAATTGCAGTCGTATTCTGTCAGTGAAGAAAGCTGAATTCACAGTGGCTGATGACCGACGAGTGATTAATTTTGACCAAAAGCGTGAATAACGCTCTTTGTCACGTTGGGGAACGAACGCGCGCTGCTTCATTGGTCAAAGGTCAAAACGCTCTTTGCTCGGCGACTGAATGTCAACTCAGTTTTACTAGTCCATCGTTGTTCAGGGTTTTTTTTATCCCAGATGGAGAAACAACATTTATAATTAGCTGCTAGCACTGGAGCAGATACAGCAGAGGGCAAAACACTTCACCGTCAGTTCCGATCAGCAACGTTCTAACACCCATTATCGGGCAGAAAAGTGACTGAACACGGGTACATACACCTATGTTAAATAAGGTTTTAATGCCTTAATCCGATTTCTGAGGATTCTGATTGTCTGCAAAAACAGTTCAATTTCATCAACGACGACAAGAACAAAATTAACTACCTTCATACAGTCACTTCTCTTTGATATATTTACATTTAGCATGAATACATTTGTTAATAATATTGGATCGTGTATTCCCGATTACCATGATTACACTAAACAGTTTCACGTTTGATATAAGATAGATAGCATGGAGGAATTACTGGAGGCGACACTCCCTAATTAGTATGTGCCCTATTGTTAGTAACATTACCCATTGTATGTGCCGAGTTCGTTTGAGGGCTTCAATTTATTACGCGATGTAGTAAATGAACGAATCAAATTGCAATGCGAGTAATGATCACATGCTTTTAGAAACAAACAGCTTAGGCCGGTAATTATTGTGGTAATAAACCTTGTGTAAATATATTTGTTTTCACATGAGGACACAACGGCGAGCGTGATACTGCGAATCATGGGGACTGCAAGGTCATGTCAGCGGTGAAAGGTCTTTGTGCTGAGAACGTTTGGGGTGCGATACTCAATGAACTTTATTAATCTTGCACCAGCTTTCATTGACAACCTTAATCCTATAGTTTGAGGGATCGCTATTTTAAATTATTCACAACCGATCGATAGCTTACCTCAATTTATCGCTGGGAAACCAGCCTAATTTGCCATAGGTTTGTGTTGGACCCGGGGGGTACTCAAGTTTGGTTTTGGTAGGGACGTGCCGCTGAGATTTTGGAAGTGGACCCATAAATATACCAATTTTTCAAGAAATTTGGACCCATTGATATACCAAAAGTCGAAATTTTCGGCCGAATTTAACCAAAATTGTCTTAGTTTTTACAAATTTTCCCAAAATGGCAAAATTAGCTAGATTAAGGAAAAATTGGGCTGTTTTCCGAAAAAATTGAGAAAATTTTGAAAAAGGACCCATTCATACATGATGCAGTCATGTCTACAGTAGAATTCATCTCGACCTTTGCAGGACTTAACCCCATTAAAAGCTATTAAACCAAGATAACACTCATTGAAACAGCTCAACTGATTAAATCGGATCTTCTCTGGTTGTGCACAAGTGACTGTTTTCATGTGCGATATCGCAATAAAACTGGTATTCATAGCTTCAGTTGGGTAACCGATTATAAAGGAAACGAAAGGAAACAATGTTATGTGTGGCTTTGTTCACGAAATCAGACAATGTCGTGCTTTTTGTAAACCAGCATTCTTGAAAATGAGCAACATAATGATTTTTGACTTAACACGGTTTAGAAATAATTTCTTCATATTTTTGGTGTTATCTGTCGTTTACATATCCTTCCTAAAACACCAAAGTACGAGTATTTCCAAACATCTAAATTTGCTAAAAATTTAGGACATGTTACAAAAACTATATTGTCTAGAATTTTAGAAGAGTACTTTTAATATTGGCCGGTTATTTTTCACACAGCGACGTTAACTAGGCAATGTACTATTACCTATAACATTAACTAAAACACCAAAGTACGAATATTTCCAAACATCTAAATTAGCTAAAAATTTAGGACATGTTAAAAACTATATTTTCTAGAACTTTAGAAGAGTACTTTTAATATTGGCCGGTTATTTTTCACACAGCGACGTTAACTAGTCATATCCCCATACTGTTAACGTAGGGCTATTTGTAAAGGTCACGCGTCAATGGGAAAGAGCACTGTGTATTGTGTATAGGAAAACGGACAGTAACTGCAGTATGATACCAAAATAGGCTTTGAAAAGGAGGTCATTGATATACCAGAAGGCTGAAAATGCTACCCATGTTTGCGGCACGTCCCCGTATGGTCATTTGTACTGAGTACCCCCCCCCCCGGGGGTGTTGGAGCTCGTTGGTAATAGAAACACCGTGAAGTTAGTGTCACCCCTAGATCGATGTTATGATGCCACAGTCCATTACGATCCGAAGACTGTGTCTCATGTGGTATTTTGTGTGTAATCAGGTAGTTTCTGTATAGTTTCCTTAGCACTTCATGGTTTTCTATTTAATAGCGATATATCCCCCTGAGGAAACTGCCCACATCCACTTTCCTTGTACTTTCCTTGTACTTGAAAAAAGAACGTGCTAATGCTTATGTTTATTACTCAATTATCATCTTCTTTTCGATGCCCAATTTCACATGTTTGCTCACACCGTCAATTCAAAACTTGTTTCAAATAGAGCATCATAGAGGGCCGGATTTACCATTGGGCCAGATAGACCCGGGCCATGGGGCCCCAAAAAGTGTTCCATATTTCTCTTAGCAATCGACAGTATTTGTAACTAAGATTCTAATCAAATAAATATCATATAATATCGCTTCAAATTCTTACTATTAAATAGCAAGTATAACATGTTGCTGTATTTTTTCCGATGTTACAATTATTGCGCTTTTTCATGCAGTTATATACAGGCATCATAATCTAATCTACCTAATCTAATAATATAAAGACATTAACGCTATAAGCGCTGTGCAAAAGAATATGTGAACAAATTATATGGATACAACTGATGATCTGAGAAAAAGTCTTCAGCATTTGTTTTTCACTTGCCTGAGTAAAAGTGCACGTCAGATTTAAAAAAAAGGCAGACTGGTGACAAAGGCGTGAAGAAAGTTACTAATGTAATCTGTTAATACAATGCATCTGACAAATGTATGCTTCATTTTTGCACTGGTACTGCGATGGGACTGCACAGTACCAGCCAAGTACATTGGCGACGGTGTACCTGTGCAGGCGGACACAATAGGAGTCTTGTAGTGTAAAAGGATATTAAACTCGGAATTTCGCAGTTTATTTTACAGAGGACCTTTTCTAGGAAGGATAAAATTATTGGCGTAACGTGAATCATCTGATTTGGTTTAGGATCACGTAGCCTGGTTAAGGGTCAACGGTCGTTTTCGGCAGTGTTTAAAGACAATATTCACATGTTTGTTGGAAGGGGACATTAGCCGTTGTGTCCCTATGATGCTACGCAACTGTTTATTTGTCAAGTCCTTGCCGTTGTTTGTCATAGTGACACAGCCAAATATTATAGTTATTTCAATACTACCAGTGTCCTGTTGCTGCCACCTCAGATGCACACTTGATAGCCCATATCGCAAAATCCCGTGACGCATCTGGACGAGTTTTTTGAATGAAATTTACTACTCGACCATGTAGCACATCAAGTTGTCAGCCTCCCCCGGTACAGTACGAGTATCTGCTATGTTATTACTTGTGGATACAGCCGTTTTACTTGGGAGCATAAAACCTATTTCCCACATCAAACAAAACAAAGTATCTGCCACGTTGTTTATGTACAGATTTATTTACATTTCTTGTGCATTTTATAGGTTTTCCTGTAAGTGACTCCTTCACCATGCAGGCTAGCAGTAATATACGATGATTTGTCATTTCTCATTCAACAACACGCTTGTAACAAATAAACAAACAAACAAATGGTTAAAAGGGAACAGCTATTTTTATAGAACGTGAGCGCACATAATTGGCCAACATATGATGACGCATGTACATTACAGATGATCTATTTCGCTTCAATCTTTCGGAGATAATTTTTCTTAACTTATCTACAATTCAATTTATCAAAACAACATAGACCTACATGGACCTAATACAATACACATTTCGTCAATCTTTACTCTTATATATAGATAATAATCCTCAAATGTTTAGGAATGGTGCGTTTTTACATAATGAAACATTGCGTAATTTTATTCGGGATATCTTCAGTGAAGTACAATGATTTGCCATATGAATCCGTGAATAGTTTGGATAAAATAAAATAATTGTGGCTCGGTAATTGTGGCTCGCTACGAGCGAACAACTTCAAATTTCTTATTGTGTCAACTAGTCACTTGCAAAATATTTTATAAACAAAAAGCTTCCAATACACCTTTCCGTAATAAACAACGTTTAAAGGGTCTGATAGAACAGGTTTCGAACATCATTATTATAATAAATGGCTCTTGTGGCATATTTGTTCCTATTGGCATATCTCAAAACTAGGATTGCCGAGTTCAGACTAATTTTGCTTGATCGCATCACATAGGAAGGATTACAATTACACACCATTTCAAAATTCTATGATCCCCGATAAAGTTATTTACAAAAATTAGTTTCGCAATTTTCAAATCGGAGGTCAGCCTCACATACTAGTGCTGGGTCATGATATGAAAAATGAGGACTATCAATATCACCATAATATAGTTAAACATGTTAACAGTTGACTCTATTATTCTCTCACGTACGTGAATTGACGCCTAGCTTGCCATGTTAACATCCATTAAATTCATGTTGTCGCTCAAATGTACCAACACTTCTACAAGCGCTTGTCAAACATCAGTCTTTTGACATAATTTACTAATTGACTAATGGTTGAATTCAACTTTTTAGTGAAAATGTGATCATTCATCTATAACAATATTTTTTAGAAAAATATCACATCTTGGTTGTTTATAGTGCATTATTAAGACATAGATAGAGACGTGCAATGAAATTCTTTTGATAAATGCAACTGAATGATGGTGATATCTCTCAGGATTTTTGTTTTAAGACATTCAATTCAGCCATTAATTTGAATTTGAGAGACAATCTGGCTTCTAAAAAGAAATGGTTACCACAATAAGTACATTACACTTTTGCTTTAGTCTTTGATCTGATCATAGAATAAGGCAAAGCAAATGATTAATCGTGCATATTCCATGAGTTAATTTGCTTATGTTTCAATCTGGGTCACATAATTCATGCAATTCGTAACCATAGAAACCCAAAGACATTGTCATTCTTGTAACTTAATGTACCTGCATAATCAATCTATTTTGAAAACCAATTCAAGCAGACAAGTTGTTTGAACATGTTGAATAGTACATGTCCAAAGCCAAACCCAAATTGAATCATCATCCATACGAGATACGTATCCAGAATGTCTGAAGAATCAAGACCTATCATTAATATTACACTACTATGCTTCATACACTCCAACTACTACCACTTCCACTTATAGCATAGGCCTACCTATTACATGTACAGGAAGATTTTTCTTGTAATCTTTTGATGCGGATGTATTAAATACTACACAAGCAATTGACACATCAGTGTGCGCTTTCCAGTACTCGGGTGTCCTCACAAAATAATGATGTAAGAATACAATACCGGGTGTCCTAACAATAATAACTGTGTAAGAATACAATGGCAGATGAAGAACATAAGAAAGTAAAACTATTAGTTTACGCATGCCAACAGTACATATTGATCAGTACAGTTTGGTGACTATGTTATCTGTAATTTGATGAAAAAGAACTGTCAGTAATGATGATATTACACGCAAGACACCACATCAATGTGAGCTTCCCACTTCCAGGATGTCATCACCATAATATTGAAAGAATAAAATGGTTACAGATGGAGATTGCAGAAGTATATAAGTATATAAGTACATTAACCATTTGCTTAAAAAGTTACCCTTTTCAGAGTCTTGGTTTGCAATGACGTAGCTTTCGACACCATCATGGTGTCTTCATTCAGCGTAGTGTTTACAATCCTCCGGTCACATGACCACCCGATGGGTGGTTAAGTGTCAGCAGATCATTGACAAAGGTAACTTTTTAAGCAAATTTCAAGAATGACAGAGTCCAATATCAGTATCCACGGTTTTACATTAACCATGTGAAAATAGTTGCTCTAACATTTTTATCTTACTAATTCAGAGCCCTTTTGTAATCTTTTGATGAGGATGTGTATACTACAAGCAATAGCCGCACTAATGTGAGCTTTCCACTTTCAGGGTGTCCTCACAAAGTTAAACTCGTAATAAAAATAACATTATTATAGTAATACTAATAATAAAGTAATTGTTAAACTAAAAGGAGTTAACGCAGTCCATGCATTAACTGCAACCAATAGCATTAGACTCTTTATATAGAGTAAAACATGACAGGTAGGCCACGGTGTGATTGATAATCACAGTATATTCCCATCAACTATTTATATGCAATGCTGGTTGTTCATCATTTACCCTACAATACGTGGTGGTATGTAGTCATTTTCGAATTCGCATTTTTTCTTGCTAAAATCAGTGGAACCAATGTTTGTTGGGATCCTAACACCCCAAAAATAGGATTGGTTCAATAGTCTTCAATGGCCCACATGGACTCACATGCATGGTTTCCATAACCAGGGGTCAATGGACATATTAAACGGGGGTGGGGGGGTGGGGGGGGGGGCAAATTTTACGTTACCCTATCAGGTTGTTGTATACCTGAAATTGTCACATTTCTCTAGGATGTGTAGTTCATGGGTTATAATGTCAAATAAGTCAAAAGAAAATGCTCAGAAGTCATATTTTAAAATGTCTCTGATTTCACCGAAACTAATCTCAAATTGCTTTTCTTGAAAAAACAAATACCAAAATGATTTATATTTTTATCAATTTAGCCTCAGATTCTGGTGAATCTATGGCTCGAACTTTTACATACTATTCCTGTACATCAAATTACAACCAAGTTATGGTGAAATATATGTTTGAGATTTCTTATACAGAAGAGTACTTTGAGACCAGTTTTGAAGAAATCGTATCATTTTGAAAATTTGACCTCTGGGCAACAGAGACCTTCTTGACTTTGTAACCCATTAACTCTGCATCCTAGAACAACATTTGATATTCCTTCTGATGAGAGGAACAAGTTGTCCACTGCCGGCCCCCCTGCTGGAGACCATAGGGGAAATTGAAAAATAAAAATGGAACCAATCCTAGTTTTCTAATTGAGGATGAAGATTATTAAACAACGTTTGTTAGTGTAGCAAGAAAAAAAACCCAAAAACAGAACTCCGTGTACTACTACGAAAAGACAAATACAGAAGCACTGTTTTTGTAACCTTTCAATGTAGATACAAATTTCATATCACAGGTTTATAATTTGAAAAGAATTTAATGAAAGCACATTTTTATGATTTCATTAGAAATCAAGTTATCATACATGCAAAGGTACATTTTGTATTAGTGGTTGGAATATGAATAAGATAGGATATCCTATAATACACTTGACAGAATTCAGATTTGTATCTTATCAAAGAGAAGTCATGTGTAAGCAATCGTGTATTTTCAATTGCGTATTTTCCTACTATAGAAGCTTATAGATTTATCTAAACAAATTTCACTTTCGACAGAATCATTTCAAGCAAGCGTATTAAATGTAATTGAAATATTCTATCAATACAACCCCGTTGCTTTTTCATATTTCAAGATGAGCACACTGTGGATGTATTGACATTATAAGAAAACACAATCAGGTTTGGCGTTATTAACATTGCATTATTAGGTTTGGCTTCGGGCAATAAATTGAGTTTTCCTATACATGATAATAGAATAACAATCATGACAATAATAATATGAACATCATATACATGATGGAGTTGTCAAATTCCGCAACATTCCGATAAATGTTTTTAATTTTAATCGAGTGAGACAGTTTTTACTAATTTTTGCCATTTTTAATTAAATTTTCATAGACGCGTTTTTATCACAATGGGACATTAGTGAATATACATTCTGTATATTTATGCAGCAACGCCAACAGAGGGACATATACCAATTTTTTATCCATTTATAACAATGATGATATATAATTATTCAATAGCAAGTATTATAACAACATGATCATCAAAACTGTTCGATTGCCATTTGACCTTCATTTATTTTTAGGCAAGCGGAAGTATAGCAGGGATTGTAAATACAAGATATTTGAATTTGGTGGTCATCTTTCTTTAATATACAGGATAAAAGTCTTCAGTACACGTGATCGGAATTAATATAATCTCCTTTACTCATTCTGTATAGGATAATGGCCGCGGATTAGAACGTGAGTGGGTAAGAATGGCTGAGCCGCGGAGCGGCGAAGCCATTCTTACCCACTCACGTTCTAATCCGCGGCCATTAACCGACTTAATACACACCTATGACGTCGCGCTATTGTTTTACCGCTCCATTATTTTTCACGAATGGAGTGTTATTGAAATAGGTTGGTCTTTAGAAATTGATCAATTACTCATTGATGCCGGACAATACACTAATATAATGATCGTACTAAATTTTAGGTGCGAGTGCAAAAATAGTCCGACTCAGCTTTATGTAAAATTTCTATAGAAATACCCATCATATCACGATCCAGGTGTTTAGTTCAAATCATCCGTAACCACCTTCTTGAATAAGATTTAAAATGTTTGTTACACAAATTGAATAAACGTAGATTCGTAAAATCATTAAAGTGATTAGACCATCAATAGTTCTTTATGCCCACTTCTAATGTATTAACTGTTGAAGTAGTTGCGTCATGTTGCGTTTAGGTCTCTATTTTGCATAATAAGGAAAATTGGCAAAAGGTCATATAGCATGTATAGGCTCATATGAAATGGTCATTACAGTTGTCAACCTCAAGAAAACTACACCTATCGCTATACCTGAGCAATGATACTCTTCTCTGTGAATCGAGTTTACGATTTTGGAACAACCATGCAATTATGGACACTATTGTTTATCTTGGATAATTTTGTGATGGAATCATTCCGAGGATATATATCGTTGATTCGCAGCAGAAGGACCAAAATCAGGTACGAAATAAAAGCCACCTCAACTTCCAGTCCCCCCTTCCGAAATCAAATGGAGCGTCCCTAACATTGTAATATTTAATTACCGTAAAATGGGGGTAACTTCGGTAAGCGGGGTAACTTTGGTCGTTCAAATATATTTTTTAAATGGTCATATTTCCGTACAGCAATATTGTTTTTAGTCATATTTGGTCTCAATTTGTTAAGAAATATATTTGGAAGAAGTCGCTCATGTCCAATTTCTTTGAAAGTTACGAAAATATTGGCATTTTGACCAAAAATGAGCATTTTTTACATTTTTTCAGACAAAATAAAATCGATATTTGTGAGCAAGGATGCGTGCTTGCTTAATTTTGCATGGGGATAAATGTCACAAAAAACAAAACCTTGCCCATATACAGCGAAGATCAATTTTTTCATTTTCTTTTCTTCATGGAATGTAATACTCTGACCAAAGTTGCCCCAAATGCGGGGTAACTTTGGTCAGGCTATTTTCAACCCCTAGGGCACCCTTTCAAAATTATTCAAAATCTTTTTCAACTTCAAGGTGTAGAAGGAACCCTAACGTCATAAAAAGAGATAATTAGAAATATATTTGGTTTTGTTTGGAAGCAGTGGTTTAAAAACTCTGAAAAGTGCCCAAAGTTACCCGTTTTACGGTATCGGATAGGCCTACTGATCGATGTAAGTAAATATTCAAGCATGCCAAAATACCATCAGATGAAACATCAGATATACTAATGACAAATAAAAATTATACAGAAAATAGACCTACTGTGGCTTTTATCATTATTAAACATGCCCGAAGAGAACGATTTGAAAATAAACAGATTCATAGGCCTAAATACATTGATACAGAATGTGTATTATGTATAATATGTAGCAATGTTGCCCAAAATATGACAAATTATATGTAGGGCCTAAGCCACTAAAAACGTATAAAAATATAAAGAAGGAAAAAAAATGTTATAAAAAACAGTAAGCGTAGAAAGAAAGGTCCAAATAAATAAAAGTAAAGGCCTACGAAGTAAAGCCTAAGTGAGGGTAAAACACATCTTGCATAATAAGTACAACGTACTTAGCCAACAATTTAACCTGCCCGTTTTGATCTTGACTTGCTTTTCACAGATTGCATTGTAAGGGCTCGGATAGCGACATTTTACGTATTTTGTTTGTGGCACCTAAGAGCAAATCAGACACATCCTTCTGATATCAAATAATTTAGATTTTATTAAATTCGCGATACAATACACATTTTAAGGCAAATTATTAAAAATTGATATTTTTGAAATTTAACAGTCCTCAAAGTAAATTGTATAAATCTAACGATATGCAGTAAATAGTAGGAAGTTGGGTTGAACAGCCGTCAATCATATGAAAATTGTGACCTTCATTATTAAAGATATAGATTTTTTCCTCAAAACACTAAAAAATGTAGGTCTTTTTTGGAAACAAATGTTTAAGTTCTATATGAAAGGTCAAATTTTCAATTGAGTCGGCTTTTCATCCCAGCTACATAGGCCTATAGTTTAATTACATATCATTAGATTTATAAAGTTTACTTCGAGGACTGTTACATTTGGAAAAATATAAAAAATATGAAATTTTAATAATTTGTATTATATCGCGAATTTCACAAAATCAAAATTATTATTATTATTAGATATAGGGACAATCCTCGTATTCAGCATGCAATTCGATATGTCTGATGTGCTCTCAGGTCCCATGACAATACTGTGCAAATGTTGCTATCCGCTTCCTCAATTTATTGTATTAATGAAAATCATTTTCTTCTTGTTTTTCGTATCATTGTTTTGCATGAATGAAGTGATGATAACAATACCGCACTTTTCGCAAATACTTGCTTTTCAAAAGTGCAATTGATATTAACACTACATTCGTAAATGCCAGTAGGCCTACTTTTTCCCTGAAAAGTATTTGCTTTTCAGAGAAAAGAGAAAGGCATTTACGAATGGCGTGTTATTGTGATCATCGCTCCATTCGTGGAAAATAATGGAGCGGTAAAACAATAGCGCGACGTCATAGGTGTGTATTAACTGCCTCTATTTTCATTCTTTTCTTTTCCTACTCTTTATCTCCTTTTGTCTTATGTAATCTGCATTCATGCGTGTTCTCTTCTATCTGTTCGGACATAATAATTCTCAACCTAGATATGCTAATTTATTTAAACATTTAAAACGTCAATATTAAGTGCAAAAAACTCATACTCACAAGGTATATTTTGGTGAGCATTCACTCTTAAATTTGAAGAATATTGAACTATGGAAATGAAACCATTTTGGCTGAGGTCTTTCTACCCTTCTTTCGTTGCTTGTTTACCATCTCTCCCCAAGGGAACAAACCAAAAGATCGATGCCGTCCTATAAACGTAATTAGTTTCGTTTTATCGGCCGACCCTCTCCCTCCCTGCCGGTGCCAGAAACGTAATAATGAAATGTTGAAAATTTTGACATAATAATAATAATGACACATTCTTCAGATCGATGTTTTTGTACAAACGCAATAGAGTATTTTTACTCCCTCCCCTCCTAAATATAACTAGTTTCAATTATAGGACGTCATCGATCTTTTGGTTTGTTCCCTAACTCTCTCAACACCTTTTTCTCATCTTACACACACTGTTCAGTGTTTTTCTCTTTCAGATATTTCCTTCTAGCTGCCTGTCTTTATATTTGCTATGCATCCTTCCATATGTCTGTGTGTCTGTCCGTCTGTCTCTCTATCATTCTTTTTACTTGGCTTTTAGTGCATTTGCTCTCACTCTCATTTTCCCATCACATCTCTCCGTCTCTCGGCTCTCTGTTTCTCTTTCAATAATGTAATTTATACTCTGTAGCTTTCTTTCATGATTTACTTTCATCATTACACATGTCGAGGCAAAATTATTATTTCCATCTATTTTAAGACCAAACCCCCTAGAGATAGATAGGGTTTCAGAGACTTACACCATACCATAATTATACCTCATACTCTGCTTGTGATAGAGTTTCTCCCAAAATATGTGTATATGATTACATATAAAATATGCCATAATGAATACAGTGTCCAAAGGAACCGTTCTTGTAACTACAGATAGTTTTGCCACATGTTCCTAGCTCATTATAGAAAAAAGAGGTTTAAAAGGTGCACTGAACAATTCAAAAGATTGTGCTGAAAAATCTTGAACAATCTGTTTACACATTTCAAACAACATTTAATTGTTCAGTATGTCCGATTTAAACAATTTTAAAGATCGCTTATCATGTGATTAGATAGCCAGTTCATAATACTCCAGTAGAGTTGCCAGAATTGTACGCAATCATATCTGCAATGTTGTTGAATTCTGAGACGTCCTTCGCCGGCAATTTTGAATATATTATCCACATTAATCCTTTGTGATTTGAGGCTATAGCTACTTTAGGATTTCAAACAGCACTATGGTTAACTGACCGTACTATGTAGACTACTTTCTTCTCGGTGCATCAAGAAAAACAGCCATAATTTTGAAAAATAGGCCTATCCAATGTTCCATCAACAACTCTACGTCAAAGCCGTGATTTGAAATATGATCAAGTCACTTTTAATCGCGCGACATTTAGAAACTACACTAAACGGTTTGCATAAAACATGAAATCACTTGAATATGGCGTCATAAATACATTTTATTCCGCATTATTTTTGCATTGAGAGTAATAATTATGTGATGTAACCAGCTTGAAGGCAGTCCACTTATAGGCATTGAGTTCTTACTTCCTGTTGTCCCCGGGGAAGTATTTATCTTTCAATTTAATACGTGTGATGACAAAGTAAATTAAAACACTTTCAGATTCTTGAAATTCGCCATTTGAATCTTAATTGTGCACGTTACATGATAACGAGTTGGATGTTTTACATTTTACATTTATATTATATATATATTTATATTTAATACACACCTATGACGTCGCGCTATTGTTTTACCGCTCCATTATTTTCCACGAATGGAGCGATGATCACTAATAACACGCCATTCGTAAATGCCTTTCTCTTGTCTTTGAAAAGCAAATACTTTTCAGGGAAAAGTATTGGCATTTACGAATGTAGTGTTAATATCAATTGCACTTTTGAAAAGCAAGTATTTGCGAAAAGTGCGGTATTGTTATCATCACTTCATTCATGCAAAACAATGATACGAAAAACAAGAAGAAAATGATTTTCATTAATACAATAAATTGAGGAAGCGGATAGCAACATTTGCACAGTATTGTCATGGGACCTGAGAGCACATCAGACATATCGAATTGCATGCTGAATACGAGGATTGTCCCTATATCTAATAATAATAATAATTTTGATTTTGTGAAATTCGCGATATAATACAAATTATTAAAATTTCATATTTTTTATATTTTTCCAAATGTAACAGTCCTCGAAGTAAACTTTATAAATCTAATGATATGTAATTAAACTATAGGCCTATGTAGCTGGGATGAAAAGCCGACTCAATTGAAAATTTGACCTTTCATATAGAACTTAAACATTTGTTTCCAAAAAGACCTACATTTTTTAGTGTTTTGAGGAAAAAATCTATATCTTTAATAATGAAGGTCACAATTTTCATATGATTGACGGCTGTTCAACCCAACTTCCTACTATTTACTGCATATCGTTAGATTTATACAATTTACTTTGAGGACTGTTAAATTTCAAAAATATCAATTTTAATAATTTGCCTTAAAATGTGTATTGTATCGCGAATTTAATAAAATCTAAATTATTTGATATCAGAAGGATGTGTCTGATTTGCTCTTAGGTGCCACAAACAAAATACGTAAAAACGTCGCTATCCGAGCCCTTACAATGCAATCTGTGAAAAGCAAGTCAAGATCAAAACGGGCAGGTTAAATTGTTGGCTAAGTACGTTGTACTTATTATGCAAGATGTGTTTTACCCTCACTTAGGCTTTACTTCGTAGGCCTTTACTTTTATTCATTTGGACCTTTCTTTCTACGCTTACTGTTTTTATAACATTTTTTTTCCTTCTTTATATTTTTATACGTTTTCAGTGGCTTAGGCCCTACATATAATTTGTCATATTTTGGGCAACATTGCTACATATACATAATACACATTCTGTATCAATGTATTTAGGCCTATGAATCTGTTTATTTTCAAATCGTTCTCTTCGGGCATGTTTAATAATGATAAAAGCCACAGTAGGTCTATTTTCTGTATAATTTTTATTTGTCATTAGTATATTTGATGTTTCATCTGATGGTATTTTGGCATGCTTGAATATTTACTTACATCGATCAGTAGGCCTATCCGATACCGTAAAACGGGTAACTTTGGGCACTTTTCAGAGTTTTTAAAGCACTGCTTCCAAACAAAACCAAATATATTTCTAATTATCTCTTTTTATGACGTTAGGGTTCCTTCTACACCTTGAAGTTGAAAAAGATTTTTGAATAATTTTGAAAGGGTGCCCTAGGGGTTGAAAATAGCCTGACCAAAGTTACCCCGCATTTGGGGCAACTTTGGTCAGAGTATTACATTCCATGAAGAAAAGAAAATGAAAACAATTGATCTTCGCTGTATATGGGCAAGGTTTTGTTTTTTGTGACATTTATCCCCATGCAAAATTAAGCAAGCACGCATCCTTGCTCACAAATATCGATTTTATTTTGTCTGAAAAAAATGTAAAAAATGCTCATTTTGGTCAAAAATGCCAATATTTTCGTAACTTTCAAAGAAATTGGACATGAGCGACTTCTTCCAAATATATTTCTTAACAAATTGAGACCAAATATGACTAAAAACAATATTGCTGTACGGAAATATGACCATTTAAAAAATATATTTGAACGACCAAAGTTACCCCGCTTACCGAAGTTATCCCCATTTTACGGTAATTAAATATTACAATGTTAGGGACGCTCCATTTGATTTCGGAAGGGGGACTGGAAGTTGAGGTGGCTTTTATTTCGCGTCGAAGGCGGCGAAGTTTGTTTTGTTTTTGCCGACAAAGTTCAAGGACAATAATAGGCCTAGGTAAAATGTGTTGTAGTACATTTAAAATTTTCGTACCTGATTTTGGTTCTTCTGCTGCGAATCAACGATATATATCCTCGGAATGATTCCATCAAAAATTATCCAAGATAAACAATAGTGTCCATAATTGCATGGTTGTTCCAAAATCGTAAACTCGATTCACAGAGAAGAGTATCATTGCTCAGGTATAGCGATAGGTGTAGTTTTCTTGAGGTTGACAACTGTAATGACCATTTCATATGAGCCTATACATGCTATATGACCTTTTGCCAATTTTCCTTATTATGCAAAATAGAGACCTAAACGCAACATGACGCAACTACTTCACCAGTTAATACATTAGAAGTGGGCATAAAGAACTATTGATGGTCTAATCACTTTAATGATTTTACGAATCTACGTTTATTCAATTTGTGTAACAAACATTTTAAATCTTTATAATTCAAGAAGGTGGTTACGGATGATTTGAACTAAACACCTGGATCGTGATATGATGGGTATTTCTATAGAAATTTTACATAAAGCTGAGTCGGACTATTTTTGCACTCGCACCTAAAATTTAGTACGATCATTATATTAGTGTATTGTCCGGCATCAATGAGTAATTGATCAATTTGTAAAGAGCTACTTATTTCAATAACACTCCATTCGTGAAAAATAATGGAGCGGTAAAACAATAGCGCGACGTCATAGGTGTGTATTAAGTCGGTTAATGGCCGCGGATTAGAACGTGAGTGGGTAAGAATGGCTTCGCCGCTCCGCGGCTTAGCCATTCTTACCCACTCACGTTCTAATCCTTGGCCATTATCCTATACTTAACATTGATTGATACGTGATTTATCGATTATCGATCATCGATTATTAACAATTATATTAGCTCAATTGTTAAGGGGTTTGACTATGGTGCGAGAGGTTGCGGGTTCGAACCCTGGTGGTGCCTAGGCATATCACCCCAAAATAAGCGCAGCAGAAACACGTTATTTAATGTTTCTACATGAATGAGCTTTATTAAAGTATCAAAAATCAATTGTGATGTAGTGTCAATTTTAAGATGCTCATAAATGGAATTAAAACCTGCCACAAATGGCTATAATGACAAAATTGGCACATTTCGAGATTTTGACGGTTTATTTGGACCCTTGCTTGAAAAAGCAGCGTTAATTTAAGTATCACAGGTTAAATGCCTATCTTTTCGTACTTCTTAAAAGAAAACAAAATTTAAACATCTATCATTGAATAAGATTAAAAACAGGGAAAATATGACACAACATCCAATGGGGGAGTAACACAAAATATATAAACAGAGTTAAAAACCTGATGTTTCGAAAAGACAAAACTTTTCTGTTTATAGATTTTTGTCTTACTTTCCCATTGGATGTTGTGTCATATTTTCCTGTTTTTAATTTTATCCATTGCTAGTGTGACACTGTTGTATCCTTTTGGATCCATCCTTTGGTTCCCTGCTGGTCAGTTGGAACAGATTTTCCCTGTTTTTATATCATTGAATAGTTATAATAAATTAACCAAATATACTATTTTAGCTATTTCAGCCAATCTGCAGACAAATTAAAGGTGAAAAAATTACTAAGTTCAGCTAATTAATATGCAAAATTGATGCCAATAGAAAACCGTACATGATATCAGGGTCCGGTTTTTTTGCACACATATGTATACAAAGTTATTTCAATTGATAACAAAAAATACACAAAAAGTGATTAATTATGCAAATTAGCTAATTACAGCTTATTATGTATTTTTTTTCTGTAAACATGGTATGTATCACCATTGCTCAAAGCTAAATCCGAAAAGTAAAAATAAAAATTCATTTGCAATGAGACTTTAAATTAACATTTTGTTATCTGGATTAACATGGGAAGACAAATGGTAAAAGAAACAGCCATTCTACTGTATCGCGTATACAAAAATAGTATGGCCTTGGACACACACGATGGCTAAGAGCTATTGTGGTTTGGAAAATTACTCCCTAAAAATGTATTTGATAATGTTTTGTTTTTAATTAGTTTTACTCAAGGCAAGGCAAGGCAAGTGTTTCATTCGTTGTCGACGGAAATAATTTACATGCTAAGAAAGATCAATATTTCAGCTAAATGGTGGTAGGTCCCTTTATTTCAATAGGCCTATATTTAATGATTTATGAGCGATCTTCAAAAATCCATAAAAACAGGCAGTAGCTCTTAAATAAAACAATATTTAATTTTTGCGGACCCGATGGTAGCCTCGGAAAGTCTTCACACACCATATATTAATAATACAAACAATTTGGATAAATGAAGCATATGAGGAAATTCATTTTTTGACATAGATGTTTTCTAAAATTTGTCAACTTTGAATCGCGCGCTTTTCAATTCACTGTCATGCTTGCATGCACAGTGTGGCAGAATTATTGTGCAGCCACTGTATGCTCTCGTGGATAATTGAGTTAGCTTGAAATTCCCCTGGACAAGGAACTTACTGCTAATTGTCTCGTTGTAACCCGTACGAAACTCGGGGAGCTGATCCTGGTTGTGATGGTTATATGTGGCATGTCTAGGGTGTGCGCTCTTGTAGCAGCAAAGTCCCTGATTTGTTGTTAAATGGTTTATGGAATGATGTGGGGCCGTAGTGGTCAGCGACAACCTCTAAAGTGTGCTGAGACTTGTGGATCAACGTCTAGGCGTTGTGCCTGTGCGTAGCGCACTATAAATCACTGCGCTAAACAACTTTATTAACACTGTGACATGGGACCTCCTACAGCTACAGGTTGTGACGGTCTCACTTTCCCCCAATAAGTATTTTATGATATATTGAAAAATAACAGATTTTTAAGCACTTTTGTTGCTGATCTTTTTCTGAAGAAAAATGCAGTTTTGTGATTTTTTTCCACCATATAAGTTGTAGCCATTTTTCTTTTTTGACTCGTGATCAAAAGAAACTTTCAATTTACTTCCAAAATTTTAAAGAGCCCCGTCGTGCCATAACGTGTATGTATTTTGACCTATACATTGACCCCCTGGTCACGAGAAAAGTTTTCCTGTCGATTGGTGGCGCACTGTAAAGAAATCCCAAATTTATTACTAGGCAATTTATGATCGAACTATAGGAAACTTCATTTTGTTTCTATTTTGTCGATTTCTCCTTCTTGGTTTTTTAGCAGCGGGTGAGGAGTTCAAGAGTATCACCTAACAAAGTTTGCCTAGGCAATTCAATTTGGCTCACCACGTCTTTTCTTGTTTGGTTGGCATAGGGAAGCCGTTTCAGACACTGTTAACACAAGCACCTATAACGTCATTCTATACACTAATGCCTTAGAGATAGGAGTTTCGCCGATGTTGGATGTTAATTATATCCTTTTGTAGGCAGACGGTAAATTGAGTCAGAAATTCAACACCAACAGACAATATTCGCTACTACTGACCAATTTGCAGTAATTTATTAAGTATTGTCTTCTTTTTTACATTGTCGGTTTGTTAAATTTAGATTAACATTTGGAACAGTGAACTCACAAAAATCTGGGTACACTAATTAATGAAATTGGAGTTGATTCGAATATGGAGCATGTAATACATACATATTGTATTGATTAAATCTGCCAGGTTTGACATTTTCGACATCAAAGTGAATTTTTTTATTTAGTATAGTATAAACGTTTTGATATTTTTCTCATTTGAAGATTACATCTGGGGTTTTAGTCAAAGCATTCTTGGCAATACCCAAATCATTGTGTTTGATCGATATTATTATTTTATCTGAAAGTAACTACATGTAATTTATAACCTGACATAGAACAGGGAACGTCTTCAAAGCTTGTTGTTTTGTACTTGGTAATGTTTTATTATATAGCAACGGCTGTGTGCACTAGTCGCACCTTTTACATGGACACTAAAAACCAAAACAAAACAACCAACAAACAAACAAACAAAAACAACAAAGATAAATATTAAAAATATAAATTTTTAAAAAAGACAAAAAACAAAACAAGCAAAAGCTGGCAAGAGATCTAAATATCTTGGGAATAACATTACGGGTGAGAAGATCAAGAGTATCACCTAACAAAGTTTGCCTAGGCAATTCAATTTGGCTCACCACGTCTTTTCTTGTTTGGTTGGCATAGGGAAGCCGTTTCAGACACTGTTAACACAAGCGCCTATAACGTCATTCTATACACTAATGCCTTAGAGATAGGAGTTTCGCCGATGTTGGATGTTAATTATATTTCTTAGTAGGCAGACAATAAATTTAGTCAGAAATTCAACACCACCAGACAATATTCGCTATTACTGACCAATTTACAGTAATTTATAAAGTATATTGGTCCGTTTTATTCTGTTGGTGTTGGTTTTTAAATGCAGATTTACATTTGAACAATAAAGTCACAACAAATTAGGGCACAGTAATAAATTATATTCGAGTTGATTCGAATTTGAAGCATATACATTATACAATCTGCCGGGTTTGACATTCGTGACACCAATCAAGTGTTTTTATTTAATTTCTTTGATATTGGATAATTACATCTGCTTAATCTTTTATTTATCAAAGTATTTTTACATAAGTAACCTAATTTGTTTTTATTCGAAATGAAATGATTTTTAACCTGACATAGAACAGGGAACGTCTTAAAAGCTATTTTTCTTGCACTTGGTGTTATTTTTCTTTCATTCATAAAAGCTCCACAGGGATAACGGAAAAAAACTGGCAAGAGATCTAAATATCTTGGGGATAAAATTTCGGGTGAGGAGATCAAGAGCATAACCTAACAGAGTTCACCTAAGCAATTCAATTTGGCTTGCCGCGTCTTTTCTTGTTTAGTTGGGATAGGGAAGGTGTTTCACAAGCTGTTAACACAGGCACCTATAATGTCATTCTATACACTAATGCCTTAGAGATAAGAGTTTCACCGATGTTGGATGTTAACTATATCCCTTTGTAGGTAGACGGTAAATTGAGTCAGAATTGCTACACTAACAGACAATATTCATCATCATTGACCAATTAGCGGTAATTCATGGAGTATGTTTTTTTTTATATATATTGTTTTGTTCCTTTATTATTTAGATTGATTTGATATGGTTCGGCCTATTTTTTTGTGTGGTCACATTAGTTGAAATATATATAATAGCTGAAGCGTATATATAATCAGGTAAGCAAAATATTTTCTATACATTGACAGTAGACCATTATTTGCTCACAGCTAGAGGAATTGTGTTATTTTGATGTGTCTTGTTCTCTTTTGATTTGATTTGTCGTTGAATGAAATATACGGTAATTAGAATTTATTTCAATTCATGGAATCTCGGCATAGATGGTGACGAGAAATTGTTCTGAGCAGCATCAATGTTCAAAGCATACATGTCCATGGTTTGTGCGTACAAAATTTTAACAATTTTAATTCGACAAAGCCATTTAGCTATATATTCTAACTTGCTTGAAATAATAATACGGTATTGTGTTTTTAATTTAAAAATAGGTCATAGTAAAATTTAAGCCATAATTAATATTTTTGCAGAATGTGTCAACACTTTCCAAAAAGGCCTTTGCAGAAATTTAACGCTGATGTATATAATCTGATTATGATTATCACTCATTACAAACCTTTAAACAAAAAATGGAAAAAAATTAGCCATAGTAAAACTTCACCATTATTAATATTTTTGCAGAATGTGTCAACACTTTCCAAAACAGAGTCTTTGCTGAAATTTAACGCTCTATATAATCTGATTATCACTCATTACAATTGATCTGCTCAAAAGGTTGAACCGTTAAGTAGATATAATTATGACACAACAACCAAACACGTTGACAGATTTGATCGCTTGGCATCGTCGACTAATTTAGGTGGAACATTGGCATCATCTATATTCTATCACATCGCTGATCGGAGACAGAAATAAATAAAGTTCCTTGCACGAGTCTATTGTTAAGTGCTCTAATCAACGATATAGCGAGTATTGTGATTGGTCAATTGCACGAGCGAGTCTATAGTGATAAATATCCGATGTACATACTACCACAGCGCATACCTTGAGAGGACACTTGGCTCATATGCATGGCAGTCGGACTCTCCATTGTATTTGTTCATTTGTGTATGGAGAGCAATGGCGACCCTTCATTGTATTTGTTCATTTGTGTATGGAGAGCCATTCTTGGAGCCCATGGGACTTAGGCTAGGTCCTCAGGTAGAGTCAGACGCTGTATGTACTAGAAACGCCTATTCTTAATTCCGCGTTTAGCCTAAATTTGTATTGCCCGGCGGCCCCGCGCAATGGAAAAACCTGAATTTGTTACATAAAAAGAAATGAAATTTAAAAAAGCCGGGTTCCAAATGAGTACATATTAAATGGGTGTAGAAATAGTTCTCAAAATATTAATTAATTTAGACAAACATACGGGATATAATGAACCTTTGACATGACGCCATGATGACATGATTTTATTAGTCGTTTTATATATCACCTATACCGTGTGTCATAATACCAATATTTTGTAATTTTATATAAGAACTAATATTTTGCATCATAAATGCGCAGTCCATATGCACAAACAAATACTAATCTTCAAGATATTAAGCTTTAGAAGACTTCAAAATAACATGTCACTAAGCAGGTCATAGGTGCTGGCCTTGTCCTATTGTACTTGCTCATTTGTGTATGGAGAGCTCACTGAACTGTATAGAGGTCAATGGGCCAGCTTCTTTGTGGGGCA
This sequence comes from Amphiura filiformis, assembly GCF_039555335.1. Taxonomy (NCBI): domain Eukaryota; kingdom Metazoa; phylum Echinodermata; class Ophiuroidea; order Amphilepidida; family Amphiuridae; genus Amphiura; species Amphiura filiformis. The sequence goes on along the minus strand of NC_092632.1, from coordinate 24,110,222 downwards.
CAACTCCATCGGTTTCAGGGCGTAGTTCATTGAACTCAACGGGCTGTTATTTGAAGTGCTTTAATGTATTGCAAAACGGATCGTGGCGAAAGCTAATAAATAATTCATACCAGGGTTTAATTGATCCAGGGATGCGGACATTTCATTATACGCAAACCACCGGGATTCAATATAGGTTTGCGTTGTAAATGAACATGTGAATAAGAGTGTCATCCCCCTGATACTACATCACTGCTTTATAGAGCATGCTGTAATCAATAATGTAACTAGTGTTGTGATTGGTCAATTGCACTAATCTATTATAGTCGTAGGTCTACGATGTAACGAGTATTGTGAGTGGTCACTGGAAGCGAAAGTAGAGAGTTGTGTAATGGACGCTCATTCATGGTGGCCATGTTGGTGGACGAGGTCATTTATACCGTGGTATAAATGCAGACACCGAATGTATCGTGTTTGGCTTATTATTAATTCTGAAGGCAATGATGTTTTGGTCACACAATCCCAGGAATCAATCGCATATCGTTATTGAGATGCACAGGAAGCTATCCGTTTGCTATGTTATTCCCCGAGATGAAATTTTAGATTGTGAAATGACGCTATGTAGGCTAAGCAATAAATCATGGTCTAATATAACCTAATGTTAATTAATGTACTTAGGTTGAGTCTAACGCAAGTTTTAAACCAGGTTTGTGTCTCAATATGTAATGGGCTGTTATCTATTTTTGTTAGTTGCATTAAGGGAAGGGGTATGAACGTTTGGACAGTATTTATTGTGGGACATTAGAGCACATCAGACATATCGAATTGCATTCTGAATACAAAGAATGGCCTTCTGATATCAAATAATTTTGATTTTTTGAAATTCGCAATGTAATACACATTTTATGGCAAATCATTAAAAATTGATATTTTTTTATATTTAACAGTACTCGAAGTAAACTTTAGAAATCTGATGATTTCTACCTAAAGTGTATGTAGGTGGGATGAAAAGCCGACGATCAATTGAAAATTTTGACTTTTCGTATTGAAGATATGGATTGGGAAAAAAATCCATATCTTCAATATGAAAGATCAAAATTTTCAATTGATCATCGGCTTTTCCTCCCAGCTACATACACTTTAAGACTATATCATTAAATTTATAAAATTTACTTCGAGGACTGTTATATCTCCAAAATGTGAAAAATATCAAATTTTAATAATTTGTCATAAAATTTGTATTATATCGGGAATTTCATAAAATGAAAATTACTTGATATCAGAAAGACATTCTTCGTATTTAGAATGCAATTCGATAGGTCTGATGTGCTCTCATGTTCCATAACAAATGCTGTCGAAACGCTCAAAACAATCATTCCAGTTCCCTTAATGCAAAGAAAGAAAGTAAATATAGGGAACGTAGCAGCAAAAGTGTTTCGAAACAGCTCTGTGGACATGGTCCAATATTGTCAAATTATGTATAGGTCACATTCATGTTTTCAAACATGTAGGCATATTGAAACTGACAGTTTCTTCGAAAAACATTTTTGCACTTGGGTCTTGTCTTGGGTACTCGTAGAGTACTTGGACACTGCAGGCTTCACTTTTCACTTAAACATAATAATGTTAACAACACATGGTACATGACACAAAATAACATTCATAGTTGTTTATCTACATGCAGATGATCCTTTCTAATGAATCGTTGAAAAAACGAACCGTAATTGAAACATTTTATCAAACACAAACTTGCAGTTGAATATCTAGAACAAAAGTCTCGACAAAGTAAAGGTATCATGATATACAATCATGATAGTGCACATTTGGGCGGAGCAATTCAGGGATATGCCATCATAATTACCACTGGAGGCTTGAAGTACTACTAATCTACATTGTTTTGAAATGCTTGATCTCCCACCCACCAAACAATTATATTTTGCTATATATGATCGCCCTAGGTGGTTAAGTAACTTATATATTAATATAAGAAAGATCCAAGCTATCAAAATGCGGTGCTTTCGATAAATCCTCTGACTTAACTAGCATGGATCGACGCAAGAAAAAAATATTCGAGGTCTCCAAAACGACAAGCTTCTTGGAAAAAGCAACGCAGAAGACTGCAGCGTGTGATGCTATAGGATTACACTTAAAGTAAAATTGGTTGAAATCGACCAATCGTTGTGAAACACGTAATTATTTACCGAAACTTATTAAGCGAATCTTGCCTCTTAAAGGAAACATTGGAACTGCAAACGTTGTTTTGTACATTCCAATTTGGTTGTCTTAATCATGTGCTTTTTTTCATAGTGAAAATTAATGTACCGACTCTACGTTTCCTTCTATTACCTGGAGTATTAGTGCACTGCCACTTCTTCTGAGGATGTGCCCAATGTAGGTTAACTTTCTTGTTACCAACTTTCCAAGCAGCTGTCTCCTCACACCAAATTCCTCAAGGATGCTTCTGTTTGTTGTTCTTTTAATTCCAACTGATGTTTAGCATTCTTCATCAGGACCACATTTCAGTACCAAGCACCCGGTTCTCATCTGCTCTAGTCATAGTCCAGCCCCCAAGTCATAAAGGAGTACACTCCATACCAGTATCTTGATCAGTTTCATTTTCAGTTCTGTTTCAAGGTTTCGATCATTCCACAGATCCTGAAGTTCAATCATTCTTCCTTTGGCCATTCCAATATTGGCTTTCATGTCTGGTGTGCAATTTGCATTGGATGTTTTCACCCAGCCAAGATACTTGAAGTGGTTGACCTGTTCAACTTCTTCTCCATCTATTGTAATGTTTTGTTTTCTTCACATTGAGTTTGAGATTCATATCTTTGCCAGTTACATCTATCACTCTTGCCAATCTTTGTGTCCTGTACTGATGTCTCAAGGAGTGCGGTGTCGTCTGCATATCGAGGTTTGAGATTGGTATGCCTCCTACTTTGATGCCATAAATATCCACATCAGCATCCCTCACCGCTTTCTCTGTGTATGTCACGAAAAGATATGGTGACGCAATGCAGCCCTGTCTCACACCTTTGGTCATGTGTGAACTCATCTGTATGTATTTTCACCATTCCACCTGATCTTTCCTGACCTGAAGATGTACTGGGAATCCCACAATAATTGGTCTCATAATATTATGTTTTTAAACCAACTCAGGAACCAATTTCAGATCAAATAAAATTATGCGCTCACATTCCAAATAAACACGCAACACTAAAACGAAGCATTGGCGCTTCCGCTGTCAAATGTAATCACGCTCATTAAGACAGTTTTATAATCTTGTCTAGTTTCTTACCATCAGATAGCCAACGTGTTGTTTGTTGGGTAAGACACTTTATCGCTCTTGTCCACTCCACCCAGGTATAAAATATGGCACTATAGGGGGTTGTCATACCGGCGCTGTTATTTGGATGGCCAAATTGTGTGATATATCGTATGTGCTGCAGCGGAATAAAAATAATATAAAGTGCTTTGTTATCCGTCTAATTACGGATCTAAGGCGCTAAATGATACTCTATTTATTTATTTATTTATTTATTTATTTATTTTCTTATTATTTATTTATTTATTTATTTATTTATTTATTTATTTATTTATTTATTTATTTATTTCCTATACAAATTTAAAAAGACAAGAAGCACCTTACACTAATTACACACATTACACTAGGATAACAAATTACAATGTAAAAATATATTTCCAAGTACAATACACACCTCCGTGTTGGCATTTATAGCTCCAATTTGTAATTCAATTCCATCTTTCCATATCATATTATATAGTGTTTAGCTTTTGCGTGAAAATGGAAAGTAAAGTTGTTGTAGACACAGTACAAACTATTTTATTTATTTATTTATTTATTTATTTATTTATTTATTTATTTATTTATTTATTTATTTATTTATTTATTTATTTATTTATTTATTTATTTATTTATTTATTTATTTATTTATTTATTTATTTATTTATTTATTTATTTATTTCCTATACAAATTTTTAAAATACAAGAAGCACCTTACTATAATTACACACATTACACTAGGATAACAAATTACAATGTAAAAATATATGTCCAAGTACCATACAGTACACACCTCCGTGTTGGCATTTATAGCTCCAATGTGTAATTCAATTCTATCTTTCCATATCATATTATATAGTGTTTAGCTTTTGTGTGGAAATGGAAAGTAAAATTGTCATAGACACGGTGCATTGCCATGTCTATATTTAATATAACACACAAACATCATATCTTTGAATGTATTCGTATACTTGTTTACAAGTTGCAGACAAACAAGTGACTGCGTGGGGCGTACAAAAACATGTTTGCCAAGAGACGGTTTCATCATTGTTGTGCTAAAACATACAACTAACAACAATGGCTTGGTTGGGGGTGTATCCTTGTTGTGTGGATTTCACGAGTTAGACCAGTGTGAAGAGTCTGAAGACCTATTAGGACTGTTTCCTCCAAAGAGCTTTCAATAGTCATAGAGTAGCAATAGATTATGTAATGCTTTGTTCGTTTGATGCCGATTAGAGATTGCGACAGGCTATTCATAAAAGTGGTACCATTGTTTCGAACAAAGGGTTCCGCCATTAAATTGGTCACTGATCCGGCATCATATTAACGCTCTTAATAGTCGAGTATCAATAAGTGACCACAATACAGTCATGTGTAAGGGCAGTCATGTGTAAAGTGGTACCATTGTTCTCATGTATCCCAAATGTGTGCGTGTGTGGGTCTGAAGTCTACAAGGGAGGCTTTAGCTGTCGATACAATCATCTTTACCACCCACCTGACTTTAGGCGCTTCATTTAAATAAACTGACTGCTTTTGCTGATCGATTACACATCATAATGTATTAAGGCTGCCATGTCCATATATCTATATTACTCTATAATGGTAATCGCTATACGTGTGCATGTAAGTATAAGTATAGGCATATAAAGGTTGTTTTTAAGAAATGTCCATTTAATTTTATTTTAAGAAGGAGATTGGTATAAAAATAGTGGCGTACCCAAAGAGGGAGGGGGCGGATTGGCCTGGGAGGGCAGATTCACCCCTGTGAGAAGTCTTGGGAGGGGGAGGGAGGAAGAGGGGAGGAGGGGATATGGAGAATAAGAGAGAGCTGGAGGAATGGAGAAAGAGGAAGAAATGAAGAGATATAATAAAGACAAGTAGATAAATAGAAATATAAGGACAATGATGGGAATGAGAGGGGGAGGGTGAGAGGGGACAAGGAGAGCGAGGAATGATAAAGTATACGTCTAGGAAAGAATAAGTACATAGAAGGGAAAAGAAAGGAATGATGAATACATTTAATAATAATTATTAGGCCTATATAAACTCCTCAACAAAAGTTTGGAAAGTTTTTTCAAGCATTTATATCTCAGATTATTTGTGACATGTTCATATCGTGTTGCATATCAATGGATAGCTATTGTGTTCCTCTTTACAATGACACCACATTTGAAACAATCACCTTTTTCACGCCGTAGTATACGTCTTGTGAATGTAGCGAGGTCTCAAACCGAATGTGTCAAATTGACCATAATTCTGTGCAGCAAGATGAAATTCCATATCTTCACAATCTATGACCTAATGCAATCATCCAAGATGACAACGCTCGCCCCACAGAGCCAGGGTAGTCAATGGTTACCTACAGAATATGGGAGAAAATGTAATGGCCTTCCATCAGCCCAGACCTCAACCCGACTGAACACTTGTGAGACTACCTTGGTCGTGCTGTGCGTGCTGGAGTAGCCAGTGCAACCACATGGAATATGTTGAATTACCTGCGACGAATCCTGGAAAAAAAGAATGGAATGCCATTCCACAGCAACGCGCGACCAGGTTGGTGAGCAGCATGAGGAGGAGGTGCCTGGCTGTTGTGGCTGCGTATGGTGTTTCCACCCGCTATTGAGGTACGGTGACTAGTGTTGTTTGAGCACCGAATAATGGTCAATTTGGCATATTCTGTTTGAGACCCCACTACATTCCCAAGACGTATACTCAGCCGTAAAAAAGTAATTGTTTTGGTGTCATTGTAAAGGAAACTAATGTAGCTATCCATTGATATGCAACAGGATATTGATATGTTTAATAATTTGAGATATAGATGCTAGAAAAAACTTTCAAAACTTTTGTTGAGTAGTTTATAACTAAACACATAACAGCACTGGGCAGCCATTCGATGATGTCAATGCCTTTATTCGTTACGTAATTAAAACGCCCAGTCAGATGTATTTCACACCTGCCAAACACAATTTCGAAAACTGGACGTTGAATGTACACTCTCATGAATATTGATTGGCAACATTTTCCAATATGTCAGCGCTCTAATCGGAAACAATAGAACAATAGACCCTGCAGAGCATTGGTTTCCTCCCCGTTCTATTAAATACCCAATTTCCCAGTGAATATACATATAGTTAGTTAGCAGTTGGATCTGTTTCACCGCCCATGTTTGAAAATCGTCGTGTTAAACACGTAAGTGGCCAATGACTAAAAGTAACTGTTAGAACCTTTTGCGTTAAACACAATAACAAGTAGGCAGTGACCTAAAAGTAACTGCTAGAACGGTTTGATAATGGCCAATGACTTAAAGTAACTGTTAGAACTGTTCCACATTGTTCCACTTACTCACTTATCACTTTAATAAGGATCTTGTACGCATTCTCATAGATTTCTTTTGCTGGGTGCCAATTATTCGCCTGTGAATGTGGTGCAGGAAGATGTTCCGAGTCAGTGTATTTTGCTGTTGTGTCAGTTGGACAACTGCTTGGTTTCTGACATGTGTTTAGAGTAGAGTATTGAAATAATCTTGTGTGTAATTTTGGTTATTTTTTATGAACAAGATTTTAAGATATGACCTTGTGAAAAATTATAAGTTTCTTTTTTTAACCCAGTTTAAATAGGGCTTAAAATGCTATGTAAATAAAAATTCAAAAATTCATGTGATATTTTTATGGATGATCTCAATCTCAAATGAACAGAAAAGAAAAAGGTAGAGTGTTTATGTGATCATAGAGAAATACCATGAAAATAATCCATACATGGGGTTACAAGTCAACTCTCATTACATACTGACCGACCCTAGGTCAACATGTGGTCACTAGTTTAATGTTTGAACAACGTTATTTTAGTAAAAAATAAATTTTTATATATATAAATCGATATAACATGATAAATAGCTCTTGACTGAGATTCGCGCGTGAAACATAATTGTAAGATAGACGTAGATTTACATGAGGTGTTTAACTATAGTTTACCAGAGTGAGTCTTGTCCCGAGAGTTTAAACTCTTGTGTTCAATTTCAAAAATAGCCTGTCCAATATTGACCATATTCCCTATTGTTCTGTTGACGGAACACTTAACTTTAAGTTAAGTAGTACGCTGAATAAACATTTGACAGGCCGATCTACTTATATCTTTATAGTAGTAAGCTGACAAAATATTGTAGGAAAAACATCTTCATCATATTACACATTCAAACCAATGTTTTAATATCTTTTTACTAATTTTATTTCAACTCAAATAACAATAGCAAAGACAATAAAACATGTTGAATATCAGATGAGCAGCAATACATAAAAGTGATCCAATGTCAAAGCTCATTTTCTCACATACCGTAAAACCTCGTCTACAAGCATATAGTTTGTTTTTGATGAAAGCTAAATTAAAACGAGAGCGCCGTAAATATGCCGATACAATATATTCGTCTTACAATAGTACTTGTTTGTATATGTTTGTATCGGCAATTAATTTGCTCAAACTCCATAATATTATAATTTTGTCGATACACTAATATATAGCTTTCATCAAAAGCACTCTATTATGCTTGTAGACGAGGTTTTACGGTATTGTTGTGATTTTTCGACAGGCCGGGCAAATGCTTTTATTGTAAGTTAACATTAAGTCTATATAATTATGTTAACACACTCGTACGCTATATAAAACATTCAAGATATGCAATTTTATCTTTGCGAATGACAAAAATAGAGGTGCAAAGTATACATCCACACTTTTTAATAATATATTTATAATTTCAGTGGGTTAACCTGAGTCCCACTTTTTCTAATTTCGGTAATAACTAATTTCGGTAAGAAGTAAGAAAAAAACAAAGGAAAGAAGATGAAAATGAGAATGAAAAGATGGACAGAAAAAAATGAAGAAAGAACTACAGTTTCACGATCAGCTAGTTCTGATTTTATGGCAACACGAAAAATGCTGCAATACTCTTCATGCAATTATACAAGACCGATTAATTTACCATCTACGCCCGGGCATCTAAGGCAGTCCTATGGTTCATCTCATCACCATCTCCATCATCACACATACCATCAACCGGATGTCTTATATTTTGCATTCGGTAATTTATTTGTACATGAAAATTTCTCATAGTTTATATCCCTATGGCGTTTCCTCCTGATTTCTGTCGCCAGATTACCCCTGGTTCCAGGTGGTTTACACAAAAAGCAGCTTAGAGCTAATTAAAACAATTAAATTAGATGCTTTACCACATGGTTCCAACAAGAAATTATATGGTGTATTGTTCAGATTTCCCTTTAAAAGAACCAAAAATACGCATTTTTTTTATTTCATTTATTTTTGTGAATTGTTTTTTAACATTTTAATTGTAGCTTCTGCATTATGTTAATAAAAAGTAATTTTTAGATTTATAAGATTGTTAAGAAAATTCCGTACATGGGTGTTTGAACGTTACAACCATACTGAAGGGTTAAAAAAACCTGAGAAGAAAATGGAGATCATTTTAAATTGCTAGCCTAAGTACTTTATGAATTATTTCATAAGCGGATAACGCTTTATATAGGTCATGATAGCGCTATGAAAAAGACGTAAACCATTAATATGGAATAATCGTTCTTGCCCTTTATGTAATTCATGTTAATTTGGAACAAATGCAAGAAATGACGATTGACTTTCCCACTTGATGATTAATTTGAATTTTAAATTGTTCTTCAGAATTTATATCGCGTAATTGGGCAATTAGAAACGCTTTAAGATAAACAATCTTTTTCGGGGGTTATGCAACCTTTTAAACCCTTTCAGATTTATGAATGTCAAGTTGCTGAATTTTGCTTCATTTTTGCCATCATCTGTTGCCCCAAACTCCTTTTCAAACTACCATGAATATATTTGTATTTTCTTGTATAAAAACACCAAGATGCTTGGTTATGTAATTACAGTTTCGAAACAAACTATTAAATATTCTCTCCAAAAATCTCTTAATAAATTATTCACAAAACGAAGCCCCTCAAGTAAAACATGGGAAAACATGCTTGATTTGTAAAGAGGTCTTTATTGTAAACTATCCAATTCTTGGTAGCCATGATCGTTCATTACTGTTTTACGTAGAAAAATACCAACATCCGTCCCAACATTATTAACATTAAATTTTAAATGGAAAATGTTGACTATTAGTTGTATGGCTCGCTCGTTGTGAGTTTTGTCCTCTTTGTCTTTTTTGCTCACCAGAACTTCCAAACTGATATATTGGCGGATTCACTTATGCCACTTTCATTACAGTTACTAACAGTTGCTAACAGAATGCAAAAGTTAAAACGTTTGCCCAACACTTAAACTTTATTATATATATGAAAACTCATAGCTGAATGTTCCCGCTTTAAATATGCACAGTAAAATCAAAACATAATAGGGATTTTGACTCTTGAAATCATCATACAGTCTGCAGTCAGAGGATGGTTTAAGCACTTCCCACCACGCCACTGTGTTGACTTGCGGTTAGCACAGCTGTGTGAGTGAACATGACACCACTGCTCGCACATTGCATTGACGGGCATGGTTAAATTTGAATTTGGACTGATATATTTACAATAAAAACGCATTCAAAATGCTAGTCGATTTCACATTTTATGTTACCTACAGAAGGTGTGAATTATCCTTTATGCATACATCACTTTTGTTCTGAAATCGACCAAGTAATAATGACACACGTACAATTCTTAAACAACATCTTTTGCACAGAATTCAATGGGATTTGAAAAGTAAAGTGGCAGTTGAAACTCTATTGATAACACGTTTGCAGTGCATGATGGGGCTTCCTTAAATCATCCTCTGGTCTGCAGTCAACATTCATATACTGTTTGTTAAATGTACACATTGGAGAAACTCTAATAATATCGAGAAGTAATATCTAGTCAAAATAATGAGATGATAATGTGTATCGTATTAACCGTAATTGTAATGACCTTAGTACGCAATATTGGAATATTATACTAGTATATTATACTTATACATCCAATTGTAATATTTATGCGTTGTCATGGTGTGTATATCGTACATCCATTCTGCCTACGCAGATCTCCTCTCTAAGTAAGTAACCAATTAAATATTTTACTGCACGGAATTAGGTCTAAATGGCTTCCATTGTTTTTAGTTTTAGTTTTATAAATAGCCTTTGCTTTATTATGCGTGTAAATGAACAGCAATTCTTGACTTTTAATATTTGAGAGTGGTAGATTTACAATGACTATGCCTAAAACTAAAAAGTATAACAAATATTCATTTATTTATTTATTTATTTATTTATTTATTTATTTATTTATTTATTTATTTATTTATTTATTTATTTATTTATTTATTTATTTATTTATTTACGATATAATGTTTTAAAGAAAGACAACAAGCAAAAGAATCAAAATATTGTTTCAACAACGGGAAGACGTTATATTCCATTTATACCGTCTTCCGATCACTAGAAAAAAAATCTAAATTACACTAGGATAACAAATTACAATGTAAAAATATATTTCCAAGTATAATAAATACCTCCGTTTTGCCATTTATAACTCCATTGTGTACTTCAATTCCATCTTTCCATATAATATTATATAGTATTTAGCTTTTGCGTCGAAATGGAAAGTAAAGTTGTTGTAGACACGGTACAAACTATTTTATTTATTTATTTATTTATTTATTTATTTATTTATTTATTTATTTATTTATTTATTTATTTATTTATTTATTTATTTATTTATTTATTTGTTTATTTATTTATTTATTTATTTATTTATTTCATGGAACAGTTTCAGCGACAACACTATATATTTTTTAAATCTCGCTTTAATCTAAATATGATTCACTGAAAATGTAGAAGGGAATGCGAATATGAAAACAAATCCTAACGAGTGTAACTGACATATGAAGTCAAATTATTTTCCAAACGTTTATATTATTTACAAAAGTGTATTAATTTAATTTTAATAATAAAATTGATACTTACATGAAAACTACATTTACAACGAATTGCAAGCAGCAATGCAAGTATTGACAATGGCATTTCAAACTACAGTAGTTTCCCAACATAGATCCAAATTTCATTCGAGCTAATATACCCAGTAGTGGTTTAATGATAAGCGTTTTATGAGATGCAATAACCACGATAACATGATATTACAGCTTCTACTTCTTATTTTAGTGCAATGTGATCCGTCAATGTAAATTGATCCACACGCGTTCTCTTAGGCTGAAATACCACGGATTTCTCACTGACCAAAGGAACGATTATTTTCAGATAATTTTCAACACAAATTAAAAAAAAAACTACTGCAAGACTTAGGACAGGACTTTGCGTCGAAAGTCCAAGTTAATAAACAGCCAGGGTAATACTATTTACATCTGCAGTGTGGAATGCTGGACACGTCCATACTTATTGTGTGATATAGGAGTGAACACTTTATGCTTCATACTGCCATTGTAACATGAACATTTAAAATTCTGAAAGAGTTTAAATTTGAAATGTTCACCTTTTTTGTACATGTTTGCGTAGGAAGAACTAATTAATGCAAGACATTATGACACAGCAATTATAATTGAATAATTCTGCGAGATTATAGGATAATAAACGATTCATAATAATAGCTAGAGTAATTGATATACGAGAACAACTTGGGTGATACTAGTGTTCATCTACAATATGTGCAACTAATGTACGTTTACCACCACCGGGATTCACGTGCATAAGAAAGCTACGCAAAAGCACAATCAATATACAGTGCTAGCGGTGCCCTTAGTAGTACCCGGGTTCTTGTAAAATTAATCGTATCTTGTGTTTTCTAACACACTTATTTTAATGAGTTATGCTACCCTTTTGAAATAATCTTCAAGTCAAAATAAATGCAAAATCGAGTAAATTCTACGAGTTGATTAGGCGCGTGTTGTTGCGTTAACCTTTTATATACTCATCATGTCTCAGTTTCTTTTAGAAGCATTAAGATAAACTTATACATGTTTCCATTTTATGATATCTTGAAATCCTTCAAATCAGTATAAACGTTATAGTACAAACTAGCCTGGAAACGATATAGTGATTCTTTGTATTACCCTTTTAAAATTGTGAGAATCAACTTTGTACATGGACGATGGGACCTGTAGCTGTATAGGAAATATTTTCACTCAGGGATCGAAATGCAAGCACCTGAGTACATGTTACGTGTCTTGAATAGACATCTGCAATATTATGATAGAGAAGCGAAAAGAGTGTATGAGTGAGGGAGGGAGTGAGTGTTGCCAGATTGAATCGTGTATTTCCATTATAAGACATTATTTATGAGAACTACTTGATAAATTGATAATAAGGTTGCCATTCGGTCGCAAGTACTAAAGGTGCAAGACGTGCTTTCTCATCATTATGTAATATTTTTGTAGCTTCAATTTCATTAAAATACTTGCAGGCTATACGTTCACATAAACCAGTGGTGTAATGAAATATCATTGCATTGTTTATTCTCAGATTGGCTCCCTAGATTCTAAAATGTCTTTCATTTTTCTTTCTTTCCTTGATATTGACTAAATAAGAGCATGGAATGGTTGGTTTATGAACGGTTTCTTTGATGTACTTATGTAAGGCTAAATTCAAAATTGATATAAGATGTTTGTTTTCTGATGGATCACACGAATATTTCTTTTCATTAGTTCAAATTACGTCAGTCATTCATTACATTACCATTTTTACTCCAATCTGTCTTTCTTAATTTCATTGAATGTTTTTGATTGTGATAAAGTGAATCCTCCCGGTCCTACTGTACGCAAAAACAATAAGTAACCTCAAAGTAGTAAAGAGATCGCAAGTTTGAAATTGCAAACCTGTAAACATATGAAGGTTCTTAATATAAATAACGTGCACTTGAAATAGATTGCATAATTGGGTCATAATGGCTACCTCTCATTCTATCAGTGGCAGCATAACGAATTGCTACAGAATATGTACAAGATGAAGATGTAGTACCTCTGAGATGACTTAAGTGAAATCGTCGCTAAATCGGCCAAACGAAAGGATCCTCGGGTGAAACACTTCTTAGCCAGAACGTGAGCATAATAAACAGAGATGCATTTTCTTGCACGCGCTCCTAGGTAGTATCAGTAATAGTCTTATATTAGCTGAAGAAAAGAATTTGTACAATAGTCATGATTTCACCGACAAGGTCAAATTTAAAAATGTAACTTGTGAGAATGTGCGGTGGTTATATTATAAAATTGAGTACATAATTTAATAATGTCATTAAAAAATTCACTTAAAATTGCAAGAGGATGTTGAGTGGGGAAGTAGCGATATTGTTGTACCTATATGCAGATACTCAAAGATTACGTTGCTTTATCCTTGGGAAAACCGGGAGAAATCGCGATTATTTTGTTCATCAGATTATTTTGTTCGTAAGATATGGGTGTGTGTATGTGGGCATTCACAACATATACGTATGCTAATCGTACAATATAGTTGTAAACACATAGTAATTACCCCCCGCATTACGAGATAATAACTCAAAATCTGTGCATCAAATTTTAAAACTGAAACAGCAAAAAGATAGCCAGATGTATGCTGGTGCCTCATTTGTCTTAATAGCCTAAAATGTGTTGCCATGGTGACCCTTCGAATGAAAAAGATGCAGATTTAAAAGTTGCAATTAAAACCCATTGAAAATGTTGCTTTTGTTGCTACAGTATGCTCGTCACTGGTCACCGTGGGTCATCCTTGACCGTCACGAAGAAAATGTAATGGTATAGCCTACTGACTGGAGTAGCATTTTAGTACAACTTTTGATTCTGCATCTTTTTTCATTCAAGGTGTCACCATGGCTACAAATTTTGAGCTATTCAGAGAAATGAGGTATCAAAATTTGCACAATCAAAAATGGATTTCTTTTTGCTATTTCTTTTTTTAAATTTGATGCATGGATTTTGAGTTATTGACTCGTAATAAAGGGGGTAATTACTTTTTGTGATGTGTTGATATCGTTGTTTCAGATATATGCTTTATATTATGTGTGTATGCGGAAATATGATGTAGCCTATACATGTTGAGGGGTGTGTGGTGCGGGTGTGTAGGTGACTGGTTGTTGAGTGTATTTGTATACTACTAATATACATGGTGATGATGGGTGGTGTGTTGGGGGTATGGTGTGGGTGTGTGTTATGTTTATTTATATATCATATAACTGTATTCCCTAAACTGGCAGAAGTTATTGTTGCTATAAAGGTTGTTCGCTTGTGGGATAGTGTGGATGTGCGGTGGTATATATGTTTGTGCGCAAACCAGTTTGTGTGTACTAATGTGATATGTCAGGATTTCTTATATCCGTGTGCATAGATGAATTTATTGACATTCAAGGTGCACTTTCCGTTCCATGCTGTGCCATGCACTAAATCCTTGTAATATTGTAATCGGATAGGATGACTAGTCTCTCAATCGCTGTCGTACAATCTTCAATCTACGTAAATATGATGATAAATGATGATGATGATGATGATAATGGTGGTGATGATGGTGATGATGACGATGACGATGACCACGACGACGACGACGATGATGATGATAATTACCACTATAACATGAAAATTAATCGGATAATCTTTTGAGGTGAATTGTGTGCTATGTACATGTACCAGCAAAAGACACATCAATGCGCGCTTTCCACTTTCAGGGTGTCCTCACAAAAATAAATTATGGAGGAGAAGGAGAAATATTATTATTACTGCTATAGTAATGCCTTTGACAACCATACGGATCTATGATGTAAAATAACCCAATATCACAATTTGGTTAAAAAATACGTTAAAATGTCGCTTTCGTAATGCAAGCATACTAATATTGGACTTATACCAGTTAGTGAATGCAAACAGCCAATTAGCCATGATTGTGTGCTACAGTGTTGCTTGTTTTTCATATTTAAATTTAGGTTGTGGGTATATAAAGTATCACTGTCTTTGATAAATCTACCCCTTAATTGAGTCAATATCGCACTCGAGGTACAGTCTTATACACATGCCCAATTTATTGAATATCATCACAACCGTCTTTTGCCATTGTTGAGTAATTGCCTTGCCCACTTGGTAGAGTAGTAAAGTACACATAGTCTAGGGTCTAATCATATTAACCGTCCCTAATGTCAGTTACTTGTAAATGATGAGGCGATTAAAAATGGCAGCCCTTCTAACGACCATCAATTTAATCAAAACGCCCCTAGAGGGCTAAACGTGCACGTCAGACTGTACTCTAAAATGTCCTAGAAGTTTCAAGGCATTTAAAAATTTCGGGCTAAGTATGCTTATTATTTCTGTCCAAGTATGCTTATTATTTACTCCTATGACCAGAAGAAGCGTGTGATATTTCTGTTTAAATTTTGTTCAATCTGAATTTAATGTATTTAGAAAACTTTGTTTTGTTTTTCAAATTGTGTATAATATACACGAATACATTCTTAAAACTCGCTGATTGACGGATGAACTGAATAGCCATTTGCTTAAAATATTGTATAAGAAATTTAAACAATTTGTATTCTCTCTTAAGGGGGTACTACACCCCTCGATAAATTTGTGTCTATTTTTGCATTTTTCTCAAAAACTAATAACACAGTGGTAACAAAAGGTATGTATATTATAGGGGCAAGGAATCCAATTACTACATTGGAATTTCAGTGGCCCAAGATAAGCGGTTTGTTATTTATGATCAGAAATAAGGTACCGCTAGGATGTACCTCGTTTCCTATCATATATACTGAACCGCTTGTCTTGAGTCACTGAAATTTCAGTGTAGTAATCAGAGATGTAGACTTGAGTCGTGTGACTTGACTCGAGTCTGACTCAAGTCACTATTTTTGGGACTTGTGACTTGACTTGCAACTTTTGCAAAATGACTTGACTTACTTGTGACTTAGACAAAATGACTTGGACTTGGACTTGGACTTGAAAAAATTGACTTGCTACCAACGCAAGTCTGAGATTACTTTCCTGTAAATTGATATTTATGGATAGAATTTATGAATATTAATAGGCCTACAATTACATTACTGAATAACCCGCTAGTAATTGGATATCTTGCCCCAATAATATACATAACTTTTGTTACCAGTGTATAATTATTTTTTGAGAAAAATGCAAAAATAGTCACAAATTTACCATATGGGTGCAGTACCCCCTTAAAGCCATATTATAACATTTGCTGAGGAAGACGCCCTCACTGATTTTTTAAAATTCATTTTTTTTACACGATTAAATTGTACTTTATTAAACCAATATACCATGCAAAAATCAAGACTCTAGGTGCTGTAGTTTTGTCAAAATCAGAGATTTTGAATAAAAGGCTGATTCAGCCATTTATTATTACGATGGAATCGTTAGTCGAACGCATACACGATGTTCATAACCACACACATGTACGCGGCGTGGGCGACGGTGATATACACAACAAAGGGTCGTACCACAACATGACCGAAGGAGTGGTATGTATTGGCGACACGTGCGCTGGTAGTAAATTCCAATTTTCTTTGCTTTGCCGTAGTTGTTCGGCTCAAAAATAAAAGGGGATATATCTGACAGTAAAAGCTAACATTTTATGGCAAAGAAATGCTAATCTATTTTGTTTAAAAATGTTATAATATTGCTTTAAATACATATTGGAAAAACCAACACAGCATTCATTTAAATAATGGATAAGGATGGTCTATTGAAAGTTCAAACACTTCTTAGAATCTATATGTCAATATCGGGGAGCCAATCAGAAAACAAGAAGGACAAGGATGATTTTGTTAGCATTTCTGAGTTAAAGCACTTCTTAAATTTGTTTAAATATTTTTAAGGAACTGGCTGCTCACTTCAACCATTAATAAAGACTTAGCATACTTGTCAATACTTCTCCTTGTCAATGTAGGCATTACACTTCCAATGATAAAAAGTCAATGCAAAAGACAATTAAGAATTTGTAGTCTCTCTTAAATACATATGGAAAAACCGATACAGCTTTCATTTAAATGAAAGCTAAGGATTGTCTATTTTAGTATTTGACAGTTCAAACACTTCTTAGAATCTATATGTCAATCCCGGGAAGCCAATCAGAGAACAAGAAGGACAAGGATGATTTTGTTAACGTCCATGAAAGTTCAAAATGATGATTTTGTTAGTATTTCTAATCAGTATAAAATAAAAATTGAAAAATGTTTTCAAACCAGAAGATTCTACTTTGAATTGGTGATGTAACCATGGTAACATATATCGTGATTTTCGCTTTTAAACTGATTGAACCATAAATTTTGTAAGTCAGAACTGAGGGCTAAAACGTGAAGACCCACCCGGCGTATTGCCCAATTATGAATGTATAAAACCACCATTACAATTTGTGTGATTGATACCTAAAACTAATGTTTGTTTCGTTTTCTTTCTATTTTTTTTAAATATCATTTACAGTGGTGTAGTAACGATTGATGTGGATTTAAATTCCATTGATGTTAACCAATGTGATGATGGTACAGGAATATTTGCTGGTACTCATAAATGCACCAATTCAACAAAGGTAAGGTATTTTACATAACCCAAACTAAAATAGATACTCACAGAGGGATTTTAGTACTATTTTCAATGTACAAGTTCAGTAGTCTGATCTTGCAATTGCTTGTTGGTGACTCCAAATGCATATACGGTATTCGCAAAATAATTATTAGTCATTGTCGAATGTTATAAAGTTAGGGCGTGCATCATATTTAGGCCCTACCTAGTCCTTCAAGAATGACCCACGGCTATGTGGGGGGGCTCGGCGAAGCCGAGCATGTTCGGCGAAGCCGAACAACGAGGCCGAAGGCCGAGTAGCGATGGCTCAATACTAGTATACATTGTAGTTTTAAACTTCTCAAGCCGAGAGTCATTCTTGAAGGACTAGCCCTACCGCGCTATACGCTTGTAAATGATCATCGGTGGTCATCTTTTGGTGGAGAAACAATTGCTGTATTTTATCGAAAACTCTTATCAAATATAACGTGAGGATATTGCTTACCATATATTTCAATGACAAATTTAAAGAGACTTCTATATGAACGTGCAAGAGGACAATAATCATAATATCCACCGATTTAAAGGTGATCGACCCATTGTTAGAAATCTAAATCGTTAGTTATATAGCTTAATCAAATTCATAGTTAAATACGAATTTATCACATAATACAGATTACGATACTGAAAATGTGCAACAACAAGATAATTATTTTGAAAGGTGAAAAAGTAAATCGTCGCAAGGACGAGAAATTTCACGCATTGCAAATTTGTTGCATATCATAAGAAAATCATTTTGAAAGGGAAAAACATGAAAAAGTAAATCATCGCAAGGACGAGAAATTCCACGCATTGCAAATTTGTTGTTTAACATAAGAAAATTATTTTGAAAGGGAAAAAATTAAATCATCGCAAGGACGAGAAATTGTTGTATAACACATGACAAGCGATTACAAAAGTGGGTGTTGAAATGGAAATGATTAATTTATCCACTTTAGAATGACATGATACACTGGCATATCTCGCCTACACAAACGCATCAATATCTTATTTATATAATAGTGCATTGCGATATACGGTATTCAAAAAATGTTTAAACCTATCATAGGTAGTTAATCCTGTTACATCATAACTTCCACGGCGAATTGCCTAAAACTGCTCATTATTTTGCCCATCAAAAATGGGCGCCATTATAATTATCATAGTACTACGATGATATCTCTAGAAATCAGCTAGGATATTATTTGAAGGTAATATATCTTTTCATAGCATTTGCTATATTTATTTAATCGAAATTCAGAATAGTATGAATGAATTATGGCCTATATACAGTAAAGGAATTTAGGAAACTAAAATTATTTTAATGAAGTATATTCATAAGTAGCAGTAGCCTACACGTAAATTGAAAGCAACATTATGCTATGCAACTCTATCAAATTTAGAACACTCACCAGAGCGCTTTCACCGGGTCAACCGGCATCTTCAGCGGATGTTATTGCTCTGAAGATTTGTTGTTGCTAGTGATGTGAGACACCTCCGATGACGTCACAGATGTAGATGACGTCAAACAAGAAGATGTTGTGGCGCCCTCTTGGTTCGTTCCGGGGGATCAGGAGGTTGTCCCAAACAGGGTCGATGTCTAACCCTTTGTCACAGTTCAGTCTGGATCTTTTAGTGGTTTGCTTCCAAGACCCTACGAGGGAAGTCCTTAGACTCCCTCTCTAACACTTTTATGTTTTCCCAGTCAATCTGGTGCCCTTTTACAAATGGGACCATGTTTTAAAAAGTGAGCTGAGGTGGGGACTTTTCAAACTTGCTGCTTTCTCTACGTTGTCAATGTGGGTGGATTAATTTATATACAAAGCGTACCCCGGGAGCGTACCAGAAAATTAGCGCCGTGCTTTTCATTGATAAGCACATTAAAACTGGCGTCGTGCTTTCATTGATTAGACATAAAAGTGCAACTTTTGATATCGTTACTTCCTTAGGTTTCAGATCACCGTTTCATTAATTATGAACCAATTTCAACAAATGAGGTCTTAAATCAGAGCTCAAGAGTACAGATATTAATTAGCTGCTTGTTTTAATTTTGACATATCTTTGTTTAGGATATACAGGGGTGAACATAGCCGACACCTTAATTCTTTTGTTGGTTCAACGCGTTTCCTTGAACATAAAAATGGGCTCTTCTAGAAAATAGATGTCTACGCCGCGAGTTCCGATTTTCGGGCTTTTTGTCCAGTCATAGTTGTTGGAAATCCTGACTTTTAAAGGTGTCAAAAAGGCAAAATATCCAGCAGAAAATTAGTTCAAACTCGGAAAGCCTCAATTCGTGATTTTTCATTCATTAAATTACATTTCCAACTTTTTTCCAGTAACATTGGCAACTGTTATTCCAGTCGTTTTCAGAAAGCAAACTCGGATACCCAGACATTTCTTTTATTGAAAAATAACTCTTCTATAGGGGTATGCACTTATTTTGTGGAATAATAGCCCAATGTCTAAATGTACTTTTCCTTGACCAAAACTGTCATGGATGAAAACTGCATTTAAGGACACGAATATTATTATTCAATAAGTGGATTTTCCAACTGGCCCATATATATAATTGACAAACTATACCTTAGTGAAAATTATCATCAAACAATACCAAAGTGTGTTTCGTACAAACTATAGTATTTCCCCCAACAGGAAGTCTTTTCTGTTACTGAATATGTCCAAAATCCTATCTACATTTTGCTCTGTTCTTTGAATAAACACTTCGTATACTATTCAAGTAAATTTCAATGCCTACTGAATCCACACTGTTATATTAACAGCCGGGTACACTCAATCACTTGGAAGCAACATTTATTACAACAGGTGTAAGCCGTAAGATGACATTGGCTATGGTACACAAGGCATAACTATGTGATGACGATAATAAATTTTTACGAATCCCATGACTCATATTTAGGACGCAGTTCGTCGAACCCAATACGAATAGTAATTCCTTGGATGACCTTGGGTACATTGGGTATCAAGACTCATATTCTACAACAAAGTTCCTTTGTCAATAATACATTCGAAATACATGTTAATGAACTTCGTCATTGGAGATTATACTTTTTCAGGCCACGTTTCTCATAACACCCCATGTTTTATGTCGCTAATACGTAATATTTCTGAAAACAGATGTCGAGTGTTGGTTCAACGTGTTCCCTCAAACAAAATAGTGGAGAGGCTGCGATGTTCCATACGTATTGCGTGGACCGTGCGTAAAAACGGCGTTCAAAACGGCGTTCAATATTGCTAGTCTCGGGTCCAAGCTGGATTGTGCTCATTGTCACAACCAAGGGCGGATGGAACATAACATCTGATCTGGTCACAAGAGGGCGAAGCGCTTGTAATTTAGTGGTCACCGGGTCTTATGTCTACTTCAAGACAGCATGCTTTTGATTTTAAATGTATTCCAGTGCTTCTCAAATATTATGTTTGCCAAAGAATAACTATTTTGGTAGATTAAGGATGACTACATCCATATATCATTACTTTCCTTTCAAAATGAGACTTTTTCGTGGTGAAAATTAAGCGCGTTGCATGAACCGTCGTGACGCCGTGCGTTTGTATCAAAAAGCCAAATCGCAATCTAATTTTTATACGGCCAATCTCACATGCATTTCGATGGACAATCTCTACGTATGAATTAAGTCAAATTTTCACACCTCACTTAGACTTTCCTTTGTATGTTCATCATCCTTGGCTGTCTTTAATATATTGTTAAATGAACAAATTTTGTGCATTTTCTATGTATCTCAACGTTCATTTGTACGTGCCCTCGGATACACTATGTTATCAAACGTGTTCTTAACCCGGAGTCTATTCCTTTACCAAAAATGTCCAAACTGCCAATATGTTATCTACATTCTGATCGGTTCTTTGAATAAACACTTCACATTGAAAAATACTTTAAATGCCTGCTGAATGCACACGGTTATATTAACAGCCGGGTACACTCGATCATATCACTTGTAAGCAACACTTATTACAACAGGTGTAAGCAGTTTAGGATGACATTAGTTATGGTACATAAGGCATAATTATATGTGAGGACGATAATATTTTGTTTTATATGTAAATGCACTGTATTAAGATGTTGGAAAATGTTCCTGACAACGGATAAGTTGGCATACTCTTTATTCATATTTTAAATCGTACAAAGTAATTTAACACAATTATGAACGAAGTACTCTCATTGTTTTGTATCGCTTATGTATCAATATTATTATCCTTTAAACTTTCTCCGTTAGTTTTGCAAGGACACTCTCGAAGGGAAACGCGTACATTATCGGTCTCTTGCTTGTATATTGTAGCACGTAAACCTCTGTACATGTACTTTAAGTCCGGTTTATATAACACTTGTAATTCGAGTCTACCTATAAATTATGACCAGCTCTCTCTCGGCGGTGCAATTTGCGTGTTGGCATTACAGACCATTTCAGTAATCGAATATCCGCATCTTAAAATTGGTCAGACCATCTCATTCTCTATTGAGAAATTTGTCGCATCTCAATAAATCGATCGGTTGCTTTTTACAAATGACCTTAAACTGCCCTACGTGTTTGAAATTGACAGATTGCCAATTGTCACCAACGATCTGGACATCTCACGTGGTAACCCGTAATACCGATCCCTGAAAATGCATCGACCAATATCTGGAACGCGATGTCAACGGAATCAGATTAAATCCAGTTAATGTGATAAAGTCCTATAGCGTTGGTTAATAAATGCAATTTTAAAATGCATTCAAAAGGATCATGGTAAATTTCAGGCATGCTTCATTATAAGCAATCTTACATTTCCAAATGCGACTCCCGATGATTCCATATTGTTTTTTCAATGTATTTCGTATATGGAATGATAGAATAAGGATTTTTTTTTGCATAGGTCAGGTCATTCGTAACTCTAAAAACGGTAATCACAGTAACACAATAGATATTTTTGAAATGTGGCAAACACCCTAACTTAAAAAATGCAATACGCGGTATGATGTCTGTAAGGTTTAACTAAACACATGCAGGCAAAGCAACCGATCAAGTTTTCCATTTATGATGGCAGACACACTACCCGACTCCAAATTTAATCAGCATAATAAATTTCCATCAAAATAATTCATTCTTCTCATAGTGGCACTTGTATGTGTTTTTTCCTCAGGTAGTTACTATTAATACTTCGCCAGTAAATACAAATCTGCCAGTTCATCCGATGTCAAGATCAATTTCCCCTGTTATATCAGTTGTCTGTGAATTCAACTATCTTAAATGAATGGAATTCATAAAAATCATTATCGTCATCATATAGCTTAATATTATGCCTTAGTGCACTTCGTGATATTTTGCAGCGTTTTACCCTGTTTTAGAGACTATTCTAATAATTTAGTAGACAAGGTTCTTAGTATTTTATCTAGAAATTGTATTTACTTGTGAACGTTTCAGCAACCACTGTTGCCTTTATCAACACTTGATGAGTAGTGGCTGCTACATGCAAGTGATCTATTCTTAGAGCTGCCAAAATGGTTTTCTTCAAAGATTTTCAAGAACTTTGTTTGAGAAACTCATCGAAAATTAGCACTTTCCTGACGTTGATGGCGTGAATATCAATATCACATCAATATCACGTCCTATAAAACAACGAAAGCGGGGTCATGATTATAAAATAACAATTATCACATTATAAGGTTTATATATTTCCTTCAATTGGGCTATCTGGTGCTGGTAATATGCTTACTCTTGAATGTAGTTCTCATATTCACTTCGAAAGGTAACCTAAGACATGATTATGTTCGTGAAAACGTGTTCAACCAACACTTGGCATCTGTTTTCAGAAAAGTTGCGTATATTAGCAACATAAGACATGGGTGTTATAAGAAACTTGATCTGAAATCATCTCCGTTGACGAAGTTCATTAACCTTCATTTTGGATATAATGTTAAACAAATGACCATGTGCTATATTATTATGATTCTTGATGCCAAATGCACCCGAGGTCATTCAAGGAGTGATATTCGTATTGGTTCAACGAACTGTGTCCTTAATATGAGTTTGCTATATCCTGCCATAAGGCGTCTAAGTTAGCATTAACCATTTCACTCGCATATCAATACAATAAGAAAACAAAGTCCATCAAAAATATGTTAATAAATGCAATTTTAAATAAGTTCAAACTGACAATGATAGGCATACATTACGACTAGTTGACGATTCCCTTTGTTTATTTAGTGCATAATAATAATAATAATAATAATAATAATAATAATAATAATAATAATAATAATAATAATAATAATAATGATAATAATAATAATAATAATAATAATGATAATAATAATAATAATAATAATAATAATAATAATAACAATAATGAAATTAAAATATTTAACTATAATATTGATAATAAATTGTTACAATTTAGTAACCAGTTGAATTTAACGCGCGAAAGGTTTGCGAATAAACATGCTAAATTACACGTTGTGTGTTATGCGACAATCCAATACATGACAATAACAGAAGTATGAGCCGAGCGTGAAAACAATTAGGAGCCTTTTAGAAGTATCTTACTTCCACATTGTGATTTTCATGCTATAGCTTCTCTTGCAAATGTAAACAATAAATTCCCTGACTTACCTAGCCATATCAGATGTATAGATACAGAAATAACATAATTCGTCACTTCACAGACACAGAGCTCTATCGAAATAATTGCTGCTTCACCGAGATTCTTGAAAAGGAGGCTAGTCCAATCAACGATTCACCCCCACAGATGTGTGTTTAAAACGTGTGGGTGTTAAAGTGGGCTAACCCATTTGTTTTTAAGTGAACATTGGCTCTATATCAAAAACAATCGACATACATGCACCAAGATGAAATTTCATATCAAGGTCATTCAACCCAGGTGAAAACAACATGTCGTCACTGGGCGGTAAAATCTCATTTCATTCTAAATGTCACATGCAAAATCTCATATGCAACATTTTAGTTACCTTTAAACTTAACGCACCTTCTGATACTTTGTTTTTAACTCTAAACTATATGTGTCAGTATTTTAATACTGACCAAATTTTTTTTAAATGATCAAAAAACCAACACAATTTTCTAATTAAATTCTAAAAAGTAAATTCTAAAAAGTAAATTTAAAAAAATGACCAAATAACCAACACAATTTTCTAATTAAATTCTTTGAATTTTCAACAGTGTTTTGCGTCCCATTACCCATTTGTTGTTCTTTTCAACCCCCTTTTGACAATCCAGACCGATTGTCCCCACCCCACCCCCTCATTTCACTGCCGGATTGCCCCCCGGATTGGCGCTAATGCTTTAAATGATCCTTGGTTCCGCAGTAGTAAGCGAGTATGTAAGTTAGCCTTAATGTTTTGATGTTTTATATAATAACGTATACACGGTATCGTAATATTGCTTCTGATGAACTTATATAAGCAACTATAATAATGACGTCAGCCGAAAATGATAACACAATAAGGAATAAGAAAATCAGATAATGTTGAAAGGAAAATAATCATAGTAAGAATTAAATTAAACATCACTGCAACGTATTCAAGTTCAAGGGGAAATTCAAGGGGAACAGGTTATTTTAATTTGAATATTTATAACGCTTAGAATTTGGTAATGCACTTTTCATGTACTTAAAATAGACTCGATAATAATCGGATAGATTGCTGATTAGATTTGATTGGTTTGACATTTGCTGCTTTACAACATAAAACGAACAGTTACCTGACGACTAATTAAATACTTAATTAAAAAAATAGCATATAAGTGCAGCAAGCATACGTCCCACCTGATTCCTGCACCGTGAATACACCATACTCACTCATGCTCTCGAACACATTAAATCAACATAAACACACCTTTCCCACACACTACAAACACACCCCCTGTTTGTAAATACGTTCAAACGAGGACCTCGACTTTAGAAGGATCTAACCGAGGACTTACACGCCCGTTTTTAATCGACACACCGTGGACCTCACGCAAACACACCAGGCAACTTACTATCCAACTGAGACCCGTCCTATACCCGCTATGGGGGACCTATCTTATATGCTATCTTATATGCATATTTGCATCATTTACGTCATCCTGGGCATAGTTTCAAAACGAGGACACACCTCCAAACGAGGACGTCCTCGTTTTACGGTGTGTATCCATATGTAGGTCCTCGTTAGACGGCATTTACAAACGCACCCCCCCCACACACACACGACACCAACCACAAACAGCACATTATTATCAATTTTGCCAGTTGGTAAATACACCTATCTAAAAATGTTTTATGCTCAAACGTACCCCAACATAAACAAATTCACGTCTTGCATATGCATGTTCATGACATATTTTGTATGTACTATTTCAAAATTCTTACAGGGTCTATATCATGTATACAAACTTACCTCGACTTCACCTTTAATACAAATATACGTAAAGAAAATTACCATGTTAACGGTACCATCATGCCTCGCATATTCAGCACTAATACTACTGCGCTTAATGATGTCCCACAAGTAATTTTGGTAATACTAACTCCCGTACCAGGTCGTCCTGTATTATCTATAACAAATTCATCAACTCTCATCAGTGGTTTTCCGGTTCATATACTATCCACTTTCCTACAAGCAATATCCCCGATGGGATTCACTTTGCCGGCTAGGTTTTGCTTATTGTCTCCCTCATTATGCAATACTTTCCTTTAAGAGAACGAACATAACATTTGTCATAAATAAATGTATTTCATAGATATGTACAAGAATAACACTTTGTGATGTGTTTGGTTAATGAGGTATTTTATATTAGAGATCAAGTTTTAAAAAGAAATGCAAGTGCATAGGCTATTGAGCTGATTACTCCTCAAAAAACGTTTGGAATCTTTCCAAAACGGCTATATATCAGAAATATTTGGAACACATAATTCCATATTGTTTCATATCAATACAAACATTGTTCTCTCCTGTCAAAATGACACCAAATTCGTGACCATAACTTATTCCATGGTTGAGTAACTGCATTTGAAAGACAAGGAGGTCTCGAACAAAATGTGCCAAATCTGCCATTGGCTGCGCTATTTTCATCAGTAAACATGAGGAAGGACACTGCTTCATTAAAACAATCGCAACTTACAAAATTACAGAACCCATATGCATTCACAAAAGATCCTGAGGAATGGCATTCCACTTTTCAAGCAAGATCTGTCTTAAACCAGCCAAGGTGGTTTGATATGTCACTCTAGTGCACACAGCCCGATCAAGTTGGTCCCAGAGATGTTCTGTAGGATTTAAGTCCGGTATGGGCGGCCGTGAGGGCCAAAAGGGTCTCAAAACTACACAAGGGTCTCAAAAGTACAATAAGGTCTCAAAAACACACAAAGGTCTCAGAAATAAACACACAGTAATGTCTCAATAGCACAATACGGTCTCAAAAACAGAGAAAGGTCTCAAAAACAGAGATAGGTCTCAAATACAGAGAAAGGTCTCAAAAACAGAGAAAGGTCTCAAAAACAGAGCAAGGTCTCAAAAACAGAGAAAGGTCTCAAAAACAGAAAGGTCTCAAAAACAGAGAAAGGTCTCAAAAACAGAAAAAGGTCTCAAAAACAGAGAAAGGTCTCAAACACAGAGAAAGGTCTCAAAAAAGAGAAAGGTCTCAAAAACAGAGAAAGGTCTCAAAAACAGAGAAAGGTCTCAAAAACAGAAAAAGGTCTCAAAAACACGTTAAGGTCTCAAAAACACGTTATGGTCTCAAAAACACGTTATGGTCTCAAAAACACGCTATGGTCTCAAAAACACGTTATGGTCTTAAAAACACGTTATGGTCTCAAAACACGTTATGGTCTCAAAAACACGTTATGGTCTCAAAAACACATTCTGGTCTCAAAACACGTTATGGTCTCAAAACCACGTTATGGTCTCTAAAACACGTTATGGTCTCAAAAACACGTTATGGTCTCAAAAACACGTTATGGTCTCAAAACACGTTATGGTCTCAAAAACACGTTATGGTCTCAAAAACACATTATGGTCTCAAAAACACGTTATGGTCTCAAAAACACGTTATGGTCTCAAAAATACGTCAATGTCTCAAACCAGGTATTACAACCGACCGTTATATGTGCAGTACCGCATGCACTAGTACTATACTGCACACATCAGCAGGCGAAACTACACATTCCGTCACGCACTTCCGCATGAGGAACTACATATCCCAACTTGCATTTCCGCATGCGGTGATGCAGGTCGGGATGTGCAGTTCCGCATGGGGAACTGCAATATTTTTGGTGTATTTCCGCATGGGGAATTTCGGTATATAGGCCTATGGATGGGTCATTTTGTTTTCAAAATTGTCTTAATTTCTTTTGGAAAATAGACCAACTTTGCATCACTGCAGCCAAAATGTTTCTCAAATTGCTTGCGGTTGTAAGTTGTAAAAACTAAGACAATTTGTGTTAGACAATTTGTGTTAGATTTGGCCAAAACTTTTGTCCAAATTTCTTACAAAATTACAAGTTGGACTTAAAAAGTCTTATCATATAATGCGACTGAAAAGAAATTTTGCATATTTGAACACGTTCCTAACGTTTTCCTACACCTTTTAGGGTGTAATATAGAAACGTTGCTCAAAATATATGTGCCAAAAATTGCTTGCTCCCCCCCCCTCTCCCACCCTTTCAACCTGCCAAAAATTACTTGATCCGCCCTTTCGACCTGCCAAAAATGCTCCCTCCTTTGACATGCCAAAAAATCTTTGCGTCCCCCCCCTATAATTCACCACCCGGTCCCGGGGGTACAATTTATTGCACCACCCCTGACAAGTTCAGGCGCCTAGAGGTGTAAATCATGAATTGAATAGAAATTTAGTATGAAATGGGTCTATTGAGAAGATTGATCAATTTTGTCCAGGTATTTGGAACATGGGATCACTCAGGGTCCACCCCATATCCATGTTGGTATATCACTGTGGAGGATGAATCTTATTCAAAAATTGAGTTTTATTGGAATTCAGCAGCAGGCATTGCATTCACTAATTTGGATATTTTCAAAACAACTTGCACCTCCCCTCATCAAAACAAAACTTCACTGAAACCCTCAGTTTTTGGCAAAAATCAATGCCTGTTTTACACCACAGAAAAAAAGTCTTCTTTGTGCAAGGGGTAAATGTGAAAGATAAAAAGCATCACAAAGAGAATATTTTGAGGCAATTTATGAATTGTTTTCAGCTCAAAAACATTGACATATTTTGCTTAAAATTGTTTTCCTTATAAATTTGGTTTTTTTTCTTGTTTCACCCCTTGCCATTAAAAAAGCTCAACAATTAACTTGTCTAATATTGATCAGCCCATACACCAGTCACCATGAAAACAAACACATAGATACATGTCAAATTGTATTCTTATTTATAGTCACTTTATTTTTCTAAACACACACAAGTATTCCAACATGTGGTCAGTATACATGTATGATTCAAACAAAAATACACAAAGTTGTAAAACCTAAAGCATGTGTTACATTTTTAGAATTATTAATAAATTTGTTGTTTAAAATTATCAAATTTTACTAGCAGTGCACGTATTATTTTGAATATGCATAATTAACATTAAAAGTTGGGTTGTTTGTCTGTCACTTTTTAATTGATTTAAGGAATATCAACAAGGAATTACAAGAATCATAACAAAGCAGCCATGAAAGTGAAAATTTTAGCTCTTTTGACTTTGGGAACTCAGGCCTGTACATGGGGGAGTGGGGAGGGGTGCGACCACACCTTCACCCCCAAATTTGCACAAGTATACACAAAGTACCAAAATATCACATTTTTGTGAGCATAGCAAGCAAAAAAATCAGGTTTTTTAACGCTTTTTTGGTCAAAAAAGGTGAAAATTCCACTTTTCACAATATCACCCCCCTGAAAAAAAAAATTAAAAAAATAAATAAATAATGGTATTTATACAGCGCTTTTCACATGTGAACATGTACCAAAGCGCTTTTACATTTATTCCGCCGTCATTAGAATATGTCAGCTGCCATACAATGCCCAAGGCATGCTCATACCTTTGGGCGGCGCTCAATTGACAGTATTCATAACAGCTCCCCATTTCACACCTGGGTGGAGAGGAGTAATCGAGATAAAGTGCCTTACTCAAGGGCACAACACGATGGCGTCGCCGGGGCTCGAACCCGCAACCTTCCGATTATGAGTCCTAGCCCGTTCCGCTCGGCCACCGTGCTCCAAAAAAAAAAGTGCACTTTCTCAAAATCAGCACCTCCAAAAAAATTCTGCGTACTACGGGCCTGAGGGAACTGTGACAAGCCCTCTAAACTTGCAGCTAAAGAGCATTACTTCTTGTCATTTATATAAAGCACTTATGATTTAGAGCTAATAATTCTGTTTGTACTGAATTTATTCCTAAAAATCACGGAATTCACCTTTAATGCCAAATTTGAGTACTTTCTACCACTTTTATGAAAGTACATAAAAGATTCTGAATCAGCACCCCAAAATTGACTAAGAACACTTCTCAAACCTTGCATAGCTTTCTGTGTAGACCTCAGTCCGAAACCCCGTCAGTCCGACACCAGCGCCTTAGACCGCTCGGCTATCAAGGCTTGATGGTGTCATGATGAAAATTTAAAAATATAATCGCAACTTCATTACTTCAACATACCACGTGACAAGCAAATACAGAAAACGTACCATATTTTGGAATTTTATTTGTTTATGTGTATTAATAGCGCTCAATTGTTGATAACTGCGTGTTTTATATACAGAAATAGGAATGAGGCTATACACGCACAATATTATAATAGATTTTGATTCACACGAACTCGCCGTATACTAAAAGCATAGATTATCAATGAGGCGTGGCCTACCATTTTTCTTGTAGCTTCTTTTATACACGTCGATGTTTTCATCAATTACACAATTAATCCACATTAGACCCATAATTTTATTTCAGGAAATAAAATATTAGATTACCATAAAAACGAAACAGTTATCATTGGTTGGGTCTAATGTAATTTATACATGGAATTTTCAACGTTTTTTCTATCGCCATTCTCGCTCAATTAAAAAAGTATTTTGGCGTATATAAAATTGAAATAAAATTTTCTGCCTCATAAACGACATCAAATGTGCCACAAATTGGGTATATGATGTGCAGTTAATATTCATATTTTCTTTTATACAGAGGATGCTTCAGTTTTGACAGGAAAAATATTTTCTTGAAAACCCTCTCACTCGGTTATTTTAAAAGGTAACCACGCTTCCCTAGAATGTACAATAATTACAATTAAAATTTGTCTTATTCTAACAGCAAGCGTTTCTAAAATGCAGTATGGCGAAATGTGGTGTAGATATTTTAACAAACCATCTAACCCAATAAGTATGATAGGGCCTATATTATGATGAGCTTAGTAACTTAATTTAGCATGTGATCCTAGCATCCTATTTTATTACATTTTTCAGTTGGTAAGAGCGACAAAAACGGATTCACAAAATTTCAATCCGATTTTGCGTTTGCGAGTTACGCATGATTATGTGTATTATTCCATAGGCCACTGTTGTAATTTCGATCTGGTATAGGCCTACCGGTACCAGAACAAAATTCAAATTTTTTGCTAAATGAATTAATCTGCAAGAAATATTTAGTACATAAACATTATGCAGCCAAAATTTCCCAATGGTATAAAAATCTCAACTTTTTTGTTGTTGAAAAAGTGGGGGATGAGGCTGTGGATCACGAAATGCCCTTTTAACTGCATGTCAAAGCACGTAGCCATTTGACTTAAACTTTTGATTAATACATCCAATTCGGAAATGTACCAAAATTGCATTTCCCCATGCGGAAATACACCAAATATATTGCAGTTCCATACGGAAATACACCAAAAATATTGCAGTTCCCCATGCGGGACTGCAAGCGGATGTTGCAGTACTGTATGCGGTACTGCATATATACGGTCGGTTGTAATACCTGATTTGAGACCTAGACGTGTTTTTGAGACCAAGATGTGTTTTTGAGACCAAGACGTACTTTTGAGACCCTTTTGGCACTCACGGCGCGGCCGCCGGGGTCAAAAGGGTCAACGCCGAGGAATACTATGGGCGGCCGTGTGTGCCAAAAGGGTGTCAAAATACGTTCATGTCTCAAAAACACGTCTAGGTCTCAAATCAGGTATTACAAAGTCAACCGACCGTTATGTGCAGTCTATGTCTCTGAGGTATATGTCTCTGTTTTTGAGACCATAACGTGTTTTTGAGACCATAACGTGTTTTTGAGACCATAACGTGTTTTTGAGACCATAACGTGTTTTTGAGACCATAACGTGTTTTTGAGACCATAATGTGTTTTGAGACCATAACGTGTTTTTGAGACCATAACGTGTTTTGAGACCATAACGTGTTTTTGAGACCATAACGTGTTTTTTTGAGACCATAGCGTGTTTTTGAGACCATAACGTGTTTTTGAGACCATAACGTGTTTTTGAGACCTTAACGTGTTTTTGAGACCTTTTTCTGTATTTGAGACCTTTCCCTGTTTTTGAGACCTTTCTCTGTTTTTGAGACCTTTCTCTTATTTTGAGACCTTTCTCTGTATTTGAGACCTTT
The DNA here is from genome assembly GCF_039555335.1 of Amphiura filiformis. Lineage (NCBI taxonomy): Eukaryota > Metazoa > Echinodermata > Ophiuroidea > Amphilepidida > Amphiuridae > Amphiura > Amphiura filiformis. Next base: position 24,077,795 of record NC_092632.1, on the reverse strand, counting down.
CTCTGTTTTTGAGACCTCTCTCTGTTTTTGAGACCTTTTTCTGTTTTTGAGACCTTTTCTGTTTTAGAGACCTTTCTCTGTTTTTGAGACCTTTCTCTTTTTTTGTGACCTTTCTTTGATTATGAGACCTTTCTCTGTTTTTGAGACCATTTGAGACCTTTCTCTGTTTTTGAGACCTTTCTCTGTTTTTGAGACCTTTCTCTGTTTTTGAGACCTTTTTCTGTTTTTGAGATCTTTCTCTGTTTTTGAGACCTTTCTCTGTTTTTGAGACCTTTCCCTGTTTTTGAGACCTTTCTCTGTTTTTGAGACCTTTCTCTGTATTTGAGACCTTTCTCTGTTTTTGAGACCTTTCTCTGTGTTTGAAACCTTTTTCTGTTTTTGAGACCTTTCTCTGTTTTTGAGACCTTTCTCTGTATTTGAGACCTTTCTCTTTTTTTGAGACCTTATTGTACTATTGAGAGCTTGTTGTGTGTTTGTTTCTGAGACCTTTCTCTGTTTTTGAGACCTTATTATACTTTTGAGACCTTATTGTGTGTTTATTTCTGAGACCTTTATGTGTTTTTGAGACCTTATTATACGTTTGAGACCTTATTGTGTGTTTATTTCTGAGACCTTTGTGTGTTTTTGAGACCTTATTGTACTTTTGAGACCCGTGTGTGATTTTGAGACCCTTTTGGCCCTCATGGCCGCCCATAGTCCGGGCTATTGGCTGGTCACTCCATTCGTTGAATTTCTTCTTCTTGCAGGAAGTCATTTACAACTCTTGCCCTGTGTGGTCTAGCGTTATCATCGTGTAGAGCAGCGTTCGGGCCAAGGTTTGGCGAAAATGGGACTGCGACTGGCTGAAGGATGTCACCTCGATAGTTGATTGCATTGAGATTTCCGTTGGCATCTACCAGTCTGGTCTTTCCTGTCATCGATATTCCCACCAAAGGTTGTTAATTTTCAATGTAGCAATCTGCAAAACGTTCATCACGTCTTCTCCACACTCCCACTAGCTCGGAGATCAGATTCTCTGCAGAGAGATTGACTTGCGTTAATCCATTTCGATCCACCTGTAGAACGTTTAATCATATCCTCGCACCTTTCATTCAAAATGATATACTGCAAACAATTTTTGCTTAATTCGTTTATTCTTGCATTAACCCACTCATTCATTCATTCAAATTAATGAGATGAGTGCAGACACTGGTCAGTTTGGCACATTTTCTTTGAGACCTCTCTGTCTTTCAAAGAAAGTTATTCTGCCGTGGAATACGTTATCGTCACAAATGAGGTGTCATTGTTGACACTTGCCAGGAAACAACAATGTTTTCACTGATATGAAACAACATATGGAGATAGATTTCAAAAATTCTGATATACAGCCGGGTTTTTTTAGGAGTTTATTAACATGACACCATGGTCACACCGCTGCCTTTGACTGCATTTGAGTATATTTTCTTGATTTTGAACATTCATTCCATTCCGTTTTTAATATCGATCAGTATATAATATTGCTTTTTATTTATATAGTATTTGACCTTGAGACTGTAAAACTTATTTGAGCACTCGTCTAACTGAGACATTTAACACATCTAACGAGGGGGCAGGGTAGTTGCAACTCGTCTGTATTTTAGCTATACACCTCGGATGTCTATAATTGTCGGACATCCCTGGATAGGTATCATGTGTCCTGACCTAACAGTAACGTTTGAAATTGTGATTTATTTGATAAACTTCATCTTTTAACCCTAAGTTAACTGCGACATTTTTGTAACACGTCTCATGATGGAGGAGGGGGTACTTGCAACCCGTCTCGATTTTCGTTATCTTAGATGTTTATGATTTTGGTACCAATGGATAGGTATGGGTTTCCTCGTTCCATCGATGCAAAAAACAACAGCAACCATCAAATATTCAAAATAATTGACCAAAACCTCGAACATGTCTGTTTTTCAATCAATATTGATCAACAATTGGATTTTAGCCAAGAATCATACATTTTAGACGGCCTCCCTAAGCCTAAGCCGAGTCCAATTGTGTTTGCGTTTTGCTAAAATGAGCGCACATGATGTCCGGCCGATTACATGGAGCCATTTGGCGATTTGTTTGAGCATTTTACGCATCATTTCCTTTTCAATTCCATTGTTTAGATGAGACTTAAATAGAAAATGCCGATTTCACTTGTTGTTCAGCTTCAATTTCTGATTTTTTTTTTAATTACAGACTATCTAAGATTTATTTTGCTTACAATATTCATGAAAGATGTTTGTTTCATCAAATCCACTGTGGCATTGGTTAAATGGCGGATTACAAAGCCTTTATTATATATGCATGTATCTTAATGAATACAGGAGAACTCCCTTGGTAGAGCTTGATTAATTGACCTGGTTAAAAAAGCCTTGTAGAAATGCGATTGCGAGTGTCAAAAGTACTCATTGAAAATAATCTTCAATCCGTTTAAGCGCCATAAATGTGAAAAGAGTTGACATGAAATATGTGAAAGGTACTCCACTTCTGTGTCCGTGAGGCCCTGATACGTCAAGATTATATTCAAGTGCCTCCGGAATGATTTTAAATGATGTTTTGGTGGAAACTGAATTCCTTTTACAAATGCCAGAGTGTGATTTATCAATAAACATAGATGTTGACGTTATTGCTGGACACTTTGGTACAAACATAAAATTCCCGAAGTGGATAAATATATTGATACTTTTTTGTTTGTTTGTTTTTTATTTGGTGTGGTTTTTCAACATTACAATTATTTACTTCGTACTCTACAGTGTACGTGTTCCGGACATTGCAAACTCACAATATTTGTTTAGTTGTTTCATTTTGTTCTGTTTTTTTACGAGAAAAAAGTGGATCGTGGTTTACATGATATTTGTCTGAGCGTAAACAAGGTTTTTACATTGTTAATACTGTTTCCGAACCATTAGATGGAATTGTAGTTACAAACATAAAATCCCCGAAGTGAATAAATATATTGATTACTTTTTCTTCTTCCTTTTTTTTTTGGGGGTGTTTATTTTTATTTTTATTTTTGGCATTGCAATTAGATAGTATTGTTTACTTCGTACTATACAGTGCATGTACGTGCTCCAGACTATAAAAACTCACAATTTTTGTTTACTTGTTTCATTCTCAATCAATCATCGTATATTTTTGAATAAGAATGGAAAAATACCTTCCTTGTAAATGTTAAAAACCTTTTTAGTCTTTAATGTAGTATGTAAAAATCTCAAAAACCACGAGTCCATTGACGTCAGGTTTTGAGGACAATGCTCGAACGAATAATGAAATGCTAAAGTGTTGCCCGAAACCTTTGTGGTGATATACAGGCTGTATCAAAATGATTGGTAAACATCGGTTTGCAGTGATTATGGACCGGACATGACTTCCACATTAAAATGCAACGTGAGATCCGCATAATTTGTTGATTAATGCCATAAACAGTCATATAACAGTAAATTATGGTCATTTCAAGAGAATCACTGTGTTGTCTAGATCATGAGACAATGAGAACAGTCGTTTTTTCCATGGTATTCGTAGGTAACCTTAGCGAAAACGTCAAAAGTTACCTTCGAATAAATCAATTTGGACACAAATTACTCAGAAACCAGAAGGTCGGTAAACATTTAAAATGAAGCACACATGATAGTTGACAAATCCAAGTATTTATCCTCTTCTAATCTTCTTCGAATCTGATTTTTCTTTCAAATGAGCAGACCGTCGTCTATTTCAGTACATATTTTTCAACAAGTAAGCCGTATTCAGTTTTGCATGGTGGGCATGTATGTGAATTCGCAAATTTCATTGACATATGATTGGATAGCAAACATACAGGCCTTCGTTATGTACCAATATGGGCATTGGCATGAATGGCGGTGTTTCACAATACTGTCATGATGTCAAATTGTATTCGTAGGTAACATTCGGTTACCGAAATTTACCTACGAATACTTGCTTTTATTGTTGACATCTCAGAAATATTTAAACGCAGGCTATTAAAACTTGGTAGAAATAAAGAGTGTATTGCCCTGCACCTATTGCTTAACTATTGTTTACTATTCTCTCAGTTTGTGGAAATGACACAGCTTTTAACATGTATTCGGAGGTAATGCATATTTTTTACCAAACCTACCTTTGTGCCATTTAGAATTTCTGGCAGCTAAACACAATGATAAAGATGTCTGAATGCAATGCATTTCACTATTGGACATATCAAAGCTTGTATCAATTGCGCATTTATTAGTGATTTCCATTTTTTAAAGATATATCTAGTGCTATGAAAAAATTGTATTCGTAGGTAATGTAAAAAATACCACTCAAAAATTATCACAAAAATTCATAATTATGTACAAATATGTGAAAAATTGAACAGGCAATCTTTGAATACACACCTTTCAGGAAATCAATTTAGATTCAATCCAATGACTTCTTTTCATAACTGATTTAGATGTTTTTAAAAATACTTTAAGAAATATTTTGAAAAAATGGGTAAAAATAGCATGTTTTGGGGTCTCTGTGTCTAGGTTTTTCACAGAAGGGGGTCTTATTATATATGGCGCGAAGCGTATGATCAAGGCGAATAAACACAATACAAAAACGAATGCCAATTGAATAATACTTTTAAGTTATGGCCCTGAACATGCCGTGTACACTTTTCGTTGGATTCGACCATATAGACAGCACTATTTTAAAGTATTCAGCGTATGTTTTCAATAAAATGATGGATGTATTAAACATCTATTTATTCTATTCTTTTATTTATAAAATAATGTTTATACTAATTATTTGATGTTTACCATATAGTCATGCCTTCGAAATTAATAATATCTTTCTAACTTTGTCAGAGTATTTTGCTTGGAAGGACGGATGTATCTTTTAGTGTATCTATTTTAAGGTCTGAAAATGAAAGGCAATTACTTATGATAAAAGAATCATGAAAGCGAATATATTTTTAGGAATTACATATTAATACTACTGATTTTTGGATATTAACAATAATTTTAATCATGTAATACAAGTAACACGAGTCGTGATAATGCAGGCATGGTACATGTATGACATTGTAATAGGTCAATCAAAATAACATTATTTCCCTTTAAACTAGAGGTAAAATAAAGTACAAATATGAATATTATGATATTAACTTGTAAGTTAAATCTGAATGAAGTACAGCAATAACTAATGAATATTAAATGAAGTATATAAAGAATATTAAAGGGTAATTTGCCAGACTTATTTGCGCTCATGTAACATGAGAATTTGGTTAAGTTACAATGATTGTTGGATTATGGTATGGTGATTGTGATATATGTCTTTAAGTGGCGGCTTCAGGAATTTTATTATAATACAGAGGGATGAAATGGGGGCCAAACTTGTGAAAATGTCTTACATCAGACGATGTGGCCAAAAAAATTGGTATTAGTGAACAATACTCGTTTCTAGAACTAAAAATAAAATCGGATTTCCTATCAGCGCAAAACCGCAATGGAAACCCGATATGTTATGATATTATTATGAACAGCAACAGATTCTCTGTAATACTTTTTTAATGTTCTGCGCAATTGATAAAATGACCTTTTGAAAAGAGCTTAGCTGATCCCGACAGAAATATAGAGCTTCAAAGATTCGTTACAACAAGGGCTTCTTTTTCCAATTATGGCTATTTAAGATGGATTCACGTTGTATTACCCTGTTTATTCTTTATATTCCATTGAAATTGAACGAGGGGCATTCCGGGGGGGGGGGGGGCATTGTAAACATTGATATCGTCGAATGAATTATTTTCTATGGGAAATGCTGACACCAAATTGCATGTTTTCTAATTTGAGGAACATTTGATATTCCAGTTAGTTGCAATCTATATACCCATTATGGAAGACATGTCCTTAATATTCGACACAGGGATTGTGAATCTCAAATGAGGTTACATGAATGGGTGACTCTACTGATTGGAAATTTAAAGACATATTGTAACATTTGCTAAGGAAGACACCCACAATCTTGTTCAAAATTAAGATATTTACACGATGTAATGTTATACAAATATTGAATGTTTATGAGTCCAATGGTAAGAATATTTCAATGAGGTGAAATATGGACTGTTCCATTCAACGAGGCTTTGCCAAGTTTAATGGAACAGTTCATATTTCACCAAACAACAATATTCTTCCCATTGAACGAACAAAAACACTCAAAATGTGTTTTATATAACTCATATAAAATTCAGTTTATCTTTCACTTAATTTTATAATTCACCAGGAAAACAAATTAAATTACAAAAATATTACAAACTGTATTTATTTTAGAAGCGATACCTACACCTATAATTGGCGAATCGAGGTGGTCACCGTTCCCGATATACGTCCGCGTCTCTAGGCGTTGCCATGGTAGCTGCGCGCCAGTGCAATTGAAAATGGACTATTGCACTGGCGCGGAGTGCAATAGTCCTTTTCTATAAATAGCAAAAATATTCAATAATAATTGACCAATCAAATGATAAGAATCTTTGTACCTTATATAAATTTGAATAATACCCTTCAAAAAGTCTAAAGCTTTAGGTGCTGTATGATCGTATGATCGAAATATTATAGCGGAGCGCATACGCGATATTCACGACAATGTACGTACATGGCGTTTGGAATAGTCATAACACATCAACAGGACCGGCCTATGCTACAACATAGCTTTATTTTTTTCGACAAGTAGAAAAGGAATATGAAAATGTATTTCCATTGGTGATGTGTAGTATGTCGTCAAAGTTGTTTCTGTGTGATTTAGAGGTTTTGTTTGAAAGTGACAGTCAATTTACTTCACCTGGTCCAGTTATAACTAATTCACAAGGTACTGATCACTTAAGTATCGGGTGGACCAACTAGGTTTTTACTTTACCTTATGTATCTCCATGTATCTTTGGATGTAGATGCTTAATGGCATGTGATTAAAGCTATTGTTGGGTAAATAATTTTGCTTTACTGACATATGAGTCGGATAAACAAAGAGATCCCTAGCTGTAATGTTAATAATTTTTGAATTGTAAAAACATTTGAGATACACGCTAAACGTATACGTCAATTTATTGCTTGTTATGTATTAATTGTGCATGTTTGCATTCCATATTTTAACCTTGAAGTTGCAAATATTTTATGTTACAAGTTTCTTTAAATTTGTTCTTTACTTTTTCAGTGTGAATTCATACCTGGCCAAGGATTCAAAAATGGAGCATATCAATGCACATGCGCAGATCACTACTACTTCCCGATAGCAAATGGATCAAAGAGATACAATGGCTCAGAAATTGAACTGGAATACCAGAAACTTATTGCACGGGACAAGAGTAAATATCTGACAGATTTCAAATGTTTGCCCTGTGCAGAAGGATGTGACACATGTGAAAATGACAAGCCATGTTTCATCGACAACAATCAGATTTTACGAGCCGTGATCTTGGCTATACAGTCTCTCTTTATTGTACTCGCGCTTCTACTTATAGGAGTTGTGATCAAATATAGGAGTTTAAAGGTCAGTGTTTCTACATAGAGAAATAATTTTAATTATCTTTAGTTATTTGTTGGTCAAATAAGGCACCACATCGAATTTGGTCCTATTGAACTATCGGTGCCCGGTTAGGTACTGATGACTCTCAACATCACTCCCTGGAGATGTCAGCATATCGATATACCAGTCCCTTGCCTTTATTGATAAACATTGAGGTCACCTCATCTATAGACAATCAAATTTGGCTGATAAGGTGTATGTCAGGGGTGTATTAAACTTGGGACATGCATGTGTAGTATCAATATGCAAAAAAACCATTCATGTGTGCATAATGGCTGAATCTATGATTTAAGCATAATAATGAACATTTGCATAGTGTTATTGTTTTTCATTTAAATAAAAAACGAATGCATTGTACAAATGTTCAGGGTAGGATAAAAAGTGCCATCGGTACCTCTTCGGGCACCGACAGCGCTATAGGATCAAAAAGGATGTTGTGCCTAAATGAATAACAAATAATAGAGATAATAATAATAAAGAACAAAAAAAAAAGATTAGTTTTCATTGTTTATTCTTTAGATTTGCATCCGAATAGGCAGGCCGTCATTCGTCAACTCAACTTACCCTGTCACCAGTAATGAACGTATTGCTTTATCGCGACATCACTTGCATTACATTCAAAATGTTGAATCTACATCAAATGCAAAGTTTGGGCAAAAAGAAATGTGCATTTTATTTTAGAACTGTTTTACTATAACTCTTATGGAGAGTGTGTCCGTTGAGGGCGCTATAACCTCCATTTGTAGTACTATGAATGCCCATTTCTATACAAATTTTATGAAATTTTCACATTATGTAGTATGAACATTTAGAAATATAATAAAATACAGTAGTTGCCTTATGCCTTATCTGCTCTTCTCCGAAAAAATAAACAATTATAACTCAATGACAATGTAACCTATGTCAGCGTGTTAATGTACACTCGATGTAATTACCATCTCTCTGTGTTTTCAAGATTTCTGTCCGCGTTCCAAATAGAAGTGTTTATTTTATGCTTTATATCACTGACCCTTTCTTTGTTTTTCTTCGAAGGTTATAAATTGTGATAGTCCATGGATGCTAGTTGTAGTTTTAATTGGGGGAGTGCTTCTATATGCCGAATTGGTTGCCATGTATTTCGAGCCTTGTCTTGTAACATGTTATCTACAACGATGGTTACGTGGATGGGGTTTTGCCATTGCCTATGGAATGTTGGTCCTTAAAATTTACAGGTACGTATAACACACTAATGCTAAACATGATCTATGTGCAACACGAATAAAATGAAATTGAAACCATGCCCGGGTGTGGCCGTATGATCTGCATCGACGTGTTAGGATTATCAAGCCCGGGTTAAAATTAAATAGACAACAAGTTAACACAGGTGATAGCATAAATTATTCAAAAACCTTTGAAAACTTGTCATAAACCACATTTTATAAAAGATTCAATTTTTTCTTCTTTATTTTTCGCAATTTATTTATTTCAACTACTCAGATTTTTTTAATTATTGAAAATATGGTAGGCTAGATTGTCTGCTTGAACCCTGTATTTACAAATAGATCTGTAAATAAATAATTGCAATATATAATATAAAGTTAATAAAAGAAAACCATTTATTTCACTCACCATTTGCAGACGGACGGGTAAAAATCTAAAAATCAGAATGAATATTCGAATATTACGAACATAAACAAGCTACATTATCGGTATTTGGGAAACGTCTAGCAAACGGATATGAAACAAGTACGAATTTGATGTCACTTGTAGAAATATTTTAACATTGAGATAAATTTTACGCCCATTACCATGATTACTTAAATGACTTAAGTGCTGCTTTTTCAAGTAATAAATTCTATCGGGGTTCAAAATATGCAGACTTCATAATTGAACTTGACACTACACCGCCACTATGTTAGTTATATTTACCCGAATTTTGTTATCCAAATAAAATAGACGATGTCCGTTTCTCCAGTTCTTGCAAAGAATCGATCGATCCTTATTAATTTACCGACTCGTGGAGTTTCATGCACCGATCACTATACCACTATACCACCATAACACAAATTAAGTCAACATTTGATATGAAATGCAATACGTGTATAATTCAATTACAAGCAGCCTTCAATGTAATTTCGACATGAAGTCACTAAATCAGTTAGCATATTTCTTCGGGCTCAAAATCTTGTATAGCTTGAAAAAATGTACATGGAGTTATAACTCTGAAAGTCAATTAATTTGAAATACGTAAGAACACCCACCATTCATAAAACACTCTTCCCAGTTCTCACACCCATACAGATGTGATTGACACTGAAATTTCAAATGTTATAAGAAAGCTATATCTTTAAATAAAAATTACTATTAGACGTATATGAACTTTAGTCTGGATTTAAACTCGAGCACTGAGCCAAGAGCCGCTAAGATTTGACCAATTATAGTTCCCAAAACAGCAAAAATCGCGAATACCTAATTAGTGAATAATATAGTAATCAATTGACCAGCGACATTGTCTAATTCCAGCTATGATTATGTGAAAATCAAAAATGACAACTGAAAGTGATATTACACAACCAGTAACCTATTTAAAATTTTGACATCGTTTTTGTTTCATAGTCACCAGGGAGACGTCCCTGGCATCTAATATATTGCTTGAGTGTCCCACCATTGTGATGAATGACACTAATATTACTAAAGCATTATCACTAATGGTCAGCAGGCGGCCGGGTGCTAATAACACTTAGATGTATCTGGGACGATACAAGTAGTATTGTTTTTATGTACACTGTAAAAAGACTGTAATTTAATATCAACCCTAAATTGTTTCATAATGTGCCACCAAATTAAGTTAAAATTTACCTAAGTTGCGCAAAACATTACTTATTGATATTTGTTAAGATATTTCAGTGCATGTGCTATTCGGATTGAAATCTAGGTAATTAACCAGCTGTTTAAAGGGTGTACATAAAATATTAATTGTGAAATGTCTAGAGACGGTTATGTTATTCTTGTAGCCCACATACGCTGATACCGATTCTGATGAATTGTGAGTGCGTTGCATTATATATTGTCTCAGTTCAATATGTCTCAGTTCAATATGTTTAAATCATCCTTATTGGATATTCCATTAACGTTTACAAGGTAGGTACGCAAGAGACGTAGAATCAAGGCATTTGCGATTCCTAAAAAGTGACTCTAATGATTATGTGGAACCCAAGGATAATAAAACGAACCTCAATTATTCGCCATTTTAGGGACTTCTACGGAATAAAAGTGTAATTTTTGATTCAAGAGGGGAAAATTTACAGGCAAAATAACTATTTTTTACTGCACTATACATCTATTTGGAAATTTGATATTCTTTTCGGAATTTTCCTACATTTTATATTCGTACAATTTCAAGGTGCTACTAATTGAATTGCTACAGCATGATAGTAATCTCTTACATTTTATTAACCTTTCTATTTCTCCATTGCTAGAAAACTCGCCATCTTCCAAACTCGATCAGCAACACGGGTACTTGTACGTGACAGAGATGTATTGAAGTGGCTTTTCTTGATAATCATCGTATTTAGTGGCTATCTTGCGGCTTGGACTGCGTTTTCTGTACAAAACATGGCCAAATGTGAAGGTAGTGACATTCTTGTTATCGGCTATACAGATTCTGACATGAAATTCTACACATGCGCAATAGAGTGGTGGGATTACGTCATTGAAGTGGGTAAGTAATGAAATAATAACAACTGTGCGATGTAGTTGCAGAAGTGTAAGCAGAACTAATAGAAAGGACGATTAGAAAACGATAAAGGGGTCATTTCTCAACTATGCGTTTCTGTAGGTTGAGGGCCATGCTAGAATTGTGGTTCTAAGACAGATGGAGCCACGAATTCTTATGAATGAAGGAAACACAATATCAACCCTTGTAAGGGTTTACGGTGGCATTTTTGGAACACAATTATCTAAGAGTGCTTGTTTATTCAATTTTCTTTTTCTAATTTCTATAATGCAAATGTTTCATAAAATATACGTAAAGAATGAGCTCACAATTAGTCTAAGTCATTTAGTCGCTCACGTTCAAGCGTTTGCGATTGGACCAACCTACCATATAAAGACCGTAAAGGCGTGGGTTCATGGCAAGACCGAGTAGGATGGCTATATTAGTGACTGGTTTGCTCTGAATAACTTAATTTTTTACTTGTTATTTTGTCATTTCAGTCGAACTGCTATTTCTTATATTTGGCATCTACCTCTGTTACTCAGTAAGGGGCGCTCCCTGTGAATTTCACGAAAACAGATATATCAGTGTTGCTATATATAACGAAACTATCTTCTCTCTATTTCTTTATGTATCAAGGTAAGGATATGACTTAAAACTGTATGTATAGTCCGATCGCTGACCCTGAGCGATGCCCTTTTTGGCCACGAAACTTGATTTCATAGATGACATAAAATCAGAGTCAGGAGTAAATGTTCTAATTGTCAACGTGGTCAAATGCTGTAAAATTTTAAAAACAAAAACACTATAAACAGGAGTCGAACCTGGGATATCTGGACTCAGTACTCTTTCCAACTGAGCTATCAAGGACGCTTGTGACATGGAAGTGTATAAAAATACGATCGATATTGCCAATCAATGTTTGGTTTGCTTAGCAACTCAAGGGAAAGAATATATGGCGATATATTGAAAGAAGACTAGCATTAGCTTAGTAGTTTCAGATATTATCTTGAGAATAAGTCTATATTTTCGTGACTTTTGAACGATGAAAATGCAACCGGATACAAACCACTGAAGAAAACTTCTCAATGGTCACCATGGACGCAAGCGTTAATCAGTAACCAAAACAAACATGTCTTGAAGAGTTTCAAAATAAGAGTGATACGACAGTAAAACTTGATGAATCTCGCAAGAAGTCAAGAATATGATTCCAAGTGTATTTTGTTTGAAGTAGTATCAGTGAGTATGTAGGTCATATGACGTCATTTACTGACCAAAGAAAACATCCATCTATGACACTTGCCTGTTGTTGATGAAGTAGACATGGAATAATTATATATTACATCATCATTGTATTGCTCTGTAAGTGCGAATATGATCTAAATCACAGATAAAATCACAGATAAGTACATCAGATGTTGCACTTATCCATGACAGTAATGTGTCAACGATTTGAACCATTTGTCAAACACGAACTATGAAGGGGGAGGTTAATTGCCCGGGGTTAATTGTTGCCCTATGTAATTCTATATTAAGGGGGTACTACACCCCTGGCCAATTTTGTGCCCATTTTTGCATTTTTCTCAAAAATTATAGTGCATTTGATACAAGTAAGATATGTATATTATAGGGGCAAGGACTACAACTACTGCACTGAAAATTCGGCACCTCAAGGCAAGTAGTTATTGATTTATTGATCAAATATTGGTTTTCCCTCATTTTTGACTGTAACTCCACAACTGTTGTCTGTGCTGAAATAAAATTTACAGTGCAGTAGTTGTAGTCCTTGCCCCTATAATATACATATCTTACTTGTCACCAATGCGCTATAATTTTGAGAAAAATGCAAAATAGGCACAAAATTGGGCAGGGTGTAGTACCCTTAAACTGTTAAACCTCATATGCGATTATATTAGGTAATTAAAAATAAATAGATATATGGTAGCCCCTATCTGCTGAGTGCTGTCTATCCAGTGATACCAAAATAGGCACAAACACTCGTCACATTGATTTCGGTTAAACATACCACGAACGTACGATTTTCGCTATACATGTTGACGAATCCAACGAGCCAAGTGATGGTCAGAATTCAGTCGGCAATTACTGGGTCCCGTCTGCACCAAACTGGTGTTGTTACCCCGGTTGTTACTGCCCAATTAGGTGGATTAAATCCGCTTAAAAATCGATGTTGTGTTGTATTGTGTTGTAAACTTTCATCATTCTTTTGTCTACGTGATGGAATGCAGTTTAATATCCCCACCAAGGCCACATCATTTCACATTTTAGGTGGGATAGACCTAAGGAGGGACCCAGCTATGGCTGCCATTGAGGTGTAGGAATGCGTGAAATTGGATTCGTCTATAGGGGGCACACCACTAAATCAATGCGCCATTTGTGTAACCCTAATGAGTTCCGGTAAAAAACAGAAACTTTTTGAGGTATTTTGGGCTGGTCTTTAGACTTATTAATCAGAAAGAGTGGCGAATTATAGCTTAAATTAAAGTGTAAAGCCTATACATAAATTTGAGACGCCAAAAAAGTCGCATTTTTATAATTATTGAGAAAATAGGTCCGCGAATTAAAAACTGGCAGAATCGGGTTTGCAGTCTTGAGAGCATGTCAAAAACAGTGAGGGCGCTGTTCGCGGCCTCCTAGCGGGAAAACGAGATGGAAGAACCCCATACATTGAAACATATGTTAAACTTTCATCGATTTGCAATCGACTGGTCATCATAAAATATTTTAAAACGAGCCCAAAAGGCCTCAAAATGAGCAAAGAAAACCGGTGTTTTTACACGTGTTTCAATGGGAAGATTATTTAGTGGTGTGCGCCCTTCGAAGGGCCTAGGCGTAAAATCGTGCTCCTGAGAGATTCAGCCAAAATTGAAGTTTTCTGTCGATTAAATTGCGTTTTTTAATAGATAGTTTTTATGTTAGTGAATATATTTAATGCGTTTTAGATGCAAGTCGCGCTAAGTTTATTCTCTCAGAGGCCTTCGAAGTTAAAGAAACTGTCAAAATTGTGAGACTACTAAGATTTCTCAGATTTGAAGCAAAATTGTCTTAAGGTGACAAATCGGCACAAGTCTTTAAACCTCTCAAATCTTAATTATTTTATAAGGGGGGGGTGATTGTTGTAAAATCATTAATATATAGACCTTTGCCATTATGAAACCTAATTTCTTTTCATTTTAAAGCGGTTTTAGCAGACAAACGGACAAACACTATATGTTGAGAATTGGTATTTAATGCAAATGTTGGGAAATAAGCACAAATGGTCAAAATGTTGAAAATGTGCACATTTTTGGAATGCACCATGCATCTTTGATAGGACATTTCTCTTGATGTTGATGTCACAGAGCACTCAAACCTTGAGCGTTTTACTCAAAACATTTTACATTTCAAGAAAAATATAAAAAAATTCGATTTTATGAACATCATTATTTCTTGAAGGGGCACACCACTAAATCAATGCGCCATTTGTGTAACCCTAATGAGTTCCGGTAAAAACAGAAACTTTTTGAGGTATTTTGGGCTGGTCTTTAGACTTATTAATCAGAAAGAGTGGCGAATTATAGCTTAAATTAAAGTGTAAAGCCTATACATAAATTTGAGTCGCCAAAAAGTCGCATTTTTATAATTATTGAGAAAATAGGTCCGCGAATTAAAACTGGCAGAATCGGGTTTGCAGTCTTGAGAGCATGTCAAAAACAGTGAGGGCGCTGTTCGCGGCCTCCTAGCGGGAAAACGAGATGGAAGAACCCCATACATTGAAACATATGTTAAACTTTCATCGATTTGCAATCGACTGGTCATCATAAAATATTTTAAAACGAGCCCAAAAGGCCTCAAAATGAGCAAAGAAAACCGGTGTTTTTACACGTGTTTCAATGGGAAGATTATTTAGTGGTGTGCGCCCTTCGAAAGGCCTAGGCGTAAAATCGTGCTCCTGAGAGATTCAGCCAAAATTGAAGTTTTCTGTCGATTAAATTGCGTTTTTTAAATTTTAATAGATAGTTTTTATGTTAGTGAATATATTTAATGCGTTTTAGATGCAAGTCGCGCTAAGTTTATTCTCTCAGAGGCCTTCGAAGTTAAAGAAACTGTCAAAAATTGTGAGACTACTAAGATTTCTCAGATTTGAAGCAAAATTGTCTTAAGGTGACAAATCGGCACAAGTCTTTAAACCTCTCAAATCTTAATTATTTTATAAGGGGGGTGATTGTTGTAAAATCATTAATATATAGACCTTTGCCATTATGAAACCTAATTTCTTTTCATTTTAAAGCGGTTTTTAGCAGACAAACGGACAAACACTATATGTTGAGAATTGGTATTTAATGCAAATGTTGGGAAATAAGCACAAATGGTCAAAATGTTGAAAATGTGCACATTTTTTTTTTTTTTTATGCATCTTTGATAGGACATTTCTCTTGATGTTGATGTCACAGAGCACTCAAACCTTGAGCGTTTTACTCAAAACATTTTACATTTCAAGAAAAATATAAAAAAATTCGATTTTATGAACATCATTATTTCTTGAAGGGGCACACCACTAAATCAATGCGCCATTTGTGTAACCCTAATGAGTTCCGGTAAAAACAGAAACTTTTTGAGGTATTTTGGGCTGGTCTTTAGACTTATTAATCAGAAAGAGTGGCGAATTATAGCTTAAATTAAAGTGTAAAGCCTATACATAAATTTGAGTCGCCAAAAAGTCGCATTTTATAATTATTGAGAAAATAGGTCCGCGAATTAAAAACTGGCAGAATCGGGTTTGCAGTCTTGAGAGCATGTCAAAAACAGTGAGGGCGCTGTTCGCGGCCTCCTAGCGGGAAAACGAGATGGAAGAACCCCATACATTGAAACATATGTTAAACTTTCATCGATTTGCAATCGACTGGTCATCATAAAATATTTTAAAACGAGCCCAAAAGGCCTCAAAATGAGCAAAGAAAACCGGTGTTTTTACACGTGTTTCAATGGGAAGATTATTTAGTGGTGTGCGCCCTATACATTCTGCTAAATAATGAGAAATTACTATTTGAACCTAACTACCAAGTGTAAAAAAGTTCATAACCTTTTTTTTACTGACTATGTGGGTTGTCTGTATATCAGTCTCTCCCAGCACTTACAGCAGTGACACACTTTTGTTACTGCTACAAGTAACACACACCAGTCCATATCTTGGCGGCGCCCTTCAAATGAGGTCAATTGAGGTCACATTTTACAATGTTACTGCATGCAGTAACATCTAAAACCATTAAAAAACATGGCTGCCAAGAGTGTTACCCTACCAAGTAACACTTGTAAAATACCGTATTGGCCATAACTTCTTCTTTTCAATTGGCCGTCGCACCTACAGAAATGAGAGTCGCAAAGAAATTAACTATGTAAACATGATCTCAAAGTACCAAGGTAACAGATTATCCAGATACAATTACAATCATTTGATTTCTAAATGATGTAATAGACCCCAAAGAGGAGCATTATCACACCCAATTATGACTGTTTTCAACACTTTACATCTGACCTTGGTCAGTGTCCTATGTTTACTTGGGGAAATACTATTCTCTTCATCCAGACACACAACAGTCACTTACTGACATGATGCATATTGTCATTTAGCTCCAATAGGTGTGAATTGCAGAGACTGTTCATATGTCACTGCTGCAGGTAACATCACCTAAACATGCCACTTGCACCAGTAACACACCCATGTGTTACTGCTGTGAGTGCCGGAGAGACTGGTAATGGTCGGCCTTGACCCCGTGTAAGGTGGTTAATTCCCGGGGTTAGTTATGTGCAGTACTAAGGGGTGGTGCAATAATTATGTGTACCCCGGGGTGAATTCTCAAAATGGTCTGCCAAAATTGCTTGCCCCCCTTTGGCCGTGCCAAAAACATTTGCCCCCCCTTTCGACGTGCCAAAAACCGTTGCCCCCTTTGACGTGCCAAAAATCTTTGCCCCCCTTACACATGCAAGATTTTGGGGAACCCGAATTTAAAACCTTAAATTGTCTTAACATATAATGCGAGCGCAGCGAGCAGGAAATTGTGCATATTTGAACGTGTTCGTAACGTTTTCCTATGCCTTTTTAGGGCGTAATATAGAAACGGTGCCCAAAATATCTGTGCCAAAAATTGCTTGCCCCCCTTTGACCTGCCAAAATCGCTTGACCCCCTTTCGACCTGCCAAAAATGCTTGCCCCCCCTTTTGGCCTGCCAAAAATCTTTGCCCCCCTATAATTCACCCCCAGGGTACACATAATTATTGCACCACCCCTAAAACGAGCGCTGGATGGATCTACAATTAACTAAAGTCATTGGGTATAAACGCAAGCAGTTTAGTATGCCGGATGAAAACCCTTGTGGGTATAACTCCGGGGTACAACTCCATAGGACGAGGGTAATATACGAGTGATAGTAGTTCAAGCAGTTCCAAATGTCTTTTACTTTAATCAATATGAAAATTAAGTAGATTGATTAATCTTTTGGCACCCTACAAATTTATGATTGCAGACTATATTGTAAGCGTTCATTTCACAATTATTAAACCGTTATTGTATCTAATGACATTATTGATCAATTTTGTACTTACGAGTTTGCATCTTTGTGTTAAAATAAAATATCATTTACCACGGAGAATTTGACACTGCTTTTCTTTTTTTTCTCTCTTCTTTCCATTTGCTAGGCACTTTGTACTGGAAACCATTGCACCTGATTGGATGTTTCTAATGTACTTTCTTCGTTCACAACTTACTACTACAGTTATGGTGTCCTTGATATTTTTACCAAAGGTAATAATATCCGCTTCATTGAAGATATTAATAATTCATGAAAAGTGTCTTATTTGACTAATTATTATAAGAAGTCATTATAATGCAAATGTAAGATTGAATGATAATTGTAAGTCTGAAAATGATTTATAATGCTGAAAAGAATAGAATAGAATAAAACTAAGGAACATACATGTACTGTAGTAGATTATCATTGGATGAGTTTGTCATGCAAATTTAGTCTATTGTTTTTACGAGAAAACAATAATTTGTCATGTGACTAATACAAGTTACATGAAAAAATTGGCTACACCCGTTGTTGACGACCATCGGTGACTCATTAGGCATGAATGATTATAAATCAATTTGTGGTTGTTTTCAGTAATTGTTATTATGTTCTTGGACGATCGATCTTCCATTTGTAATTTCAAAGTTAATTTAAAGTATCAATTAGTCCATTAAGAAACTGTGTACATTATGAGTTAAAGTATGACTGCGTTTGAATAGTTTAGAACACGGGTTCACGGTATTGTCATGAGTAAGATGTATCTGTGACAAAAACATGTTGTGTTAAAAACATATTGTATTGAGGACACTATTTGACCACTACTTGAGGCCATTTACAGAGCTTTGTTCCCAAAGATGTCCACTCAAATGGATGCTCTAGAGTCTTTAAAAAACAGATGTAAATAGTAATCTAAGTAGCTATAGATTTTCCTACGAGTCGAATCTTTTATTAACTCTTATTTTCACTCCTATTCCCATGAGCCACAAAGAAGTGCATAACAGCCCATTTGAGGTGTTTCACGGGTCTTGCGCGTTTAATGCATGATGAATTGGCCACTAAGTAAACTGTGAACAATTCTCGATCATGAGAGCCAACCCAACGAAAGGCGATTACGGCGCAAACACAGCTTTTGAGAATTGACCAACCACACGGTCGTTGCTAGGCAAGGTAAAGGTTCGGTCATGTAGTTCGCGCGATCGTGCTATTCTATGAAAAGTATGCTGACGCAGGCTCATGATCGAGAATTCGTTATTTTTCCTATAGTTTAATTCAAAATTATCTTTGTTGCAAAAGATGTGTTGATCTTTTCTGTTCTAACTAGACTTTAAATTGATTCAGTAGGAATGAGGTTAGATAATTAAAAAACAATAATTGAAACTGAAATAATAAGCAAATAGGCGTAAAACGTTGTGATTTTATTTTTAGCATTTAGTTTAAAGGAAGGTGACCTGATATATTTGGAAAATCAAATTCTTTAAAACTTACGTATAACATAAAATGTCATCCCTTTCAAGCACTCATGCAAAAAGAACACGTAAATGTTTTTTGTAATGGTGACTAATTCCTAATGGAATTACCAACATTTATACAGCGTATATTGGTAGTCTACAATTTTGTTTATTAATGATAATCATCATAATCATGTAATATATTGATTTCAAGGCCCTATTTTTCTCATAAACTTATTGAAATTAGAAGTTCCAACTTAGTGTATTTCCGAAGATATCATCACAAAACTGCCTAATTAGTCTAATTCGACAGTTTTTTGATGATTTTTTTGGAAATATACCGATTTGGAACGCCAAATATCAATATGTTTATGAGAAAAATATGAGCTTTCATCTGATACCAAAATCAGCATTTTGATGAGGTAAAGTGGGGGGATGAGAATGTCAATCAGGTTACCCACCATTAAATACTGAACTTAAAAAAATAGTCGATAGTCACAAAAAGAAATGACAAATGATTGTAAAATGGTTCCAAGATACTTCCCTATGTTATGTTACTATAATACCAAATGCTTATACCACTATGACCACTACTATTTCCGTGTGTAAACAACATTATTATCTTATTTTGCTTGCAGTTGCTTGTTGTTCATAAAATGATCCACGACGAGCAATTCCGAGACCGGGTTAACTCGCGAGTGGTCTTTGAAAATAAGTGGCAATCGTTTCGTCGCCCGCCAACAGCAGCTAGTCAGACGAATAATATTGATACGCATAACATGAATCCAGAAGACGTTAGGGTAAGTGTATGGTATCCACATTATGCTCATCCCACACATGATTCGCGTGTATTTTTTTTTTTGCTTCTGTATTGGTTTTCAGCCTGCTTAAAACTCGCTTCAAAATTGAGAATATCGATGATATGATCATCATAGAAACACAGAGATAGATTCACGTATAAAAATGGTAAATGAAATTCCATTTAAATATTAATTCATATATCATTTAATATTCGCAGTAAAAGTGACGTAATAATCGGATTAACTACCATAGCAATAGATGAATATTTTGAATAGATTGCACTAATCACCTGTGTATGTCTGCAACCATAGATTGAATACAATACCGCTCTTTTCAAAGATACTAATCTTACAGGTGCGAGTGATCAGCCGTTCTTTGACATCTATGATTCAATGCATATGTACCGCGTGAACGTTGTAGTCCAGGGCGATATATTCAAAATTGTATTCATCTATTACTATGGTAGTTAATCCGAATAATTACGTCACTTCTACGGCGAATTGTTATTGATAAAAGTAGAAAGATAATCACGTTAAGGGGGTACTACACCCTTCAATAAATTTGTGACTATTTTTGAACTTTTCTCAAAAACTAATAACACACTGGTAACAAAAGTTATGTATATTATAGGGGCAAGGAATTCAAATACTACACTGGAATTTCAGTGACCCAAGACAAGCGGTTCATTATTTATGATAAGAAATGAGGTACCGCTAGGATGTACCTCATTTCCTATCATATATACTGAACCGCTTGGATTGAGTCACTGAAATTTCGGTGTAGTAATTGGACTCCTTGCCCAAATAATATCAGTGAATTGTTTAATTCGAATTAATCAATTCGATATTATAGACTGCTTATTGTGAGTATTTTGCAGTGTGGAAAGACTACTTTTAAATCACATTGACGATAAACTCAATGAGAGGAATTGAAAAGTATGGCAAGGTCAGATCACATTAATGGTATATGGGGGAGTATACATGGAAATACTATTTTGGTCACAAAATGTTCTCATGAAAATATTGGCTTGAAATTCCCTTGGACAATGAACTAGCTGCTTTAATAATAATATTATTTTAGTTTACTTGTATGTGAGCTCTCACTTTCCTGATTGCGGTTATGTTTATAGTCTATATATATTGACCTATGTCCCTGAAAATGGATAATATGTTGTGTCTTTGGCTACATTGGTAAGCGAAAATCTATTAAGTGTGCAGAGGACTTTTAATAAGTTGCCATAAAATTTGTATTATATCGCGAATTTCAAAATATCAAAATTATTTAATATTAGAAGGACGTTCCCCGTATTCAGAATGCAATTTGGTGTGTCTGATGTGCTCTCAGGCTCCACCCAAATACTGTGCAAAGGTGGGTTACCGATCCCTTAAATTAAAAAGTACTCTTTGTGCATTACAATGTACACGTCATTAACTTGTGTAAACTGAGTTGCCATATACAGTGTTAACCGGGGTGCATGTGTGTGTATTTTACTACTATTTTAAGAGCATCAGAACAGAATTAAATTGACAACATGTTCGCAAATTCTTACACATTCAAGAAAAGCGAAGCACCAATTTCAGTACGAGTTGATTTTAAATGCCAAACTCGTTTCTGAAACGTATTCGTTAACATTGCGTGAATTGCTATTTTACGATGCAACAAATGAAAATAAATATGGCCGCCAGGACATTAAGGTCAGACAAAATATGAGGGCGCCATGACAGTAAAATAAAGGCTGGTACAGGCAAGCTGCACCGACGAACACAAGCACTGTTTTCACAATTTACAATTTATTTTTATTCAGGTAGTTCAATTGTATATACAACGACATTCTCACAATTGTTTCTTAATCATCGGCATCATCATCGTCGTTGTCATCATCATCATCATCATGATCATCATCACCATCATCATCATCATCATCATCATCATCATCATCATCATCATCGTCATCATCATCATCATCATTATCATCATCATCATCATCATTCAGCATCATCATTAATATCACCATCACCATCATATGCCTAACCTTGGACGTCCAAGATGCAATATTAGACGTCTAAGAATTTTGCGGTAGACTAAAATCCCGAATTAAAATTGACCAGACGTCCGAAACGTACAGAAATATTTTACGCGACTAAGGGACCGCTCATTATTAATGCGGGAGGGGGGCCGGAGGAATGTTGAGCTTTATGGGTGAAAAATACCTAACCCCCCTATTGCGATGAATCAATTTCACGTAACCTCCCCTATTGAATCAAACAAAATCACATAACCCCCCCCCCCCCTTCAAGCAAACTTAAACATTAATTAATTCAGTCACAGAGATTTGAATTTTGACATTGGGGGTGATGGGGTGGGAAACAATTTCTTGAAGTCATATGGAATCCAGCTCTTTTTGGCAACAAAATGAGTGTAGGTCTGTACAAATGTGCGCTCAGCTCGAGGAAATTTTTGCCATTTTGAAGCTGAATTGATGAAATATGATGCAAAAGTGGAATAAATTCGCGCGAAGCGCACACAAATTTGCAATTTTGTGACTAAAATTGCCAAATATAAGGTTAATTTGGTCAGAAACCCACATAGGCCTACATGTGATTGTATGGACCACCCCCCTGGCAAAATAGGGGGGAATTTAACCCCCCCCACCCATCCCCAGGGATCTACCCCTATGCCCATTATAGCCTACTTTTGATGAGAAAATTTATAGGTGTGTGCTTCAGTGGAGGTGGGGTGGTCATGTGGTGAGGAGTGAGAGGTGTGTGTAGCATGTGGCAGTGGCGTAGATTTCTTTTTTGACATTGGGGGGATGGGGTAGGAAAAAGAAAATATTTCTTGAACTTGGTATAGTGAATCCAGCACATTTTGGCCGTTGACTACGTTTATAACTACAAATGCGCGCGAAGCGCACATTTTTTTGGCCCAATTGAAGCTAAAATGGTGACATATGGTGCAAAATGGGAACAATTTTGTGCGAATAAGTCAAGTTAGACAATTATGTATGGTATGATTGATATTGTTACTGTATGCGAGACCTTCCAGGATTCTTGGTATTAAAAAATAGTGAATGACTATTAAATTTCACATGACCCCCCTATCAGGAAAAATAAAATCACATAACCCCCCCGGTTTGTCAAAGTGAAAATCACATAACCCCCCCTACATTTTCCCCGGCCCCCCCTCCCACATTAATAATGAGCGGTCCCTAAGAAAGATGATGGCCGTTTGTGATTTCGGACCCTTGTAATTCGTCGATTTAAGGTGGTACTACACCCCTTAATAAACTTGTGACTATTTTTGCATTTTTCTCAAAAAATAATAACATACTGGTATCAACAAAGGTTATGTATATTATAGGGGCAAGGAATGCAGTTACTACACTGAAATTTCAGTGACCGAAGACAAGCGGTACGTTATTTATGATAAAAAAAAAAAGAGAAAGAGGTACCGCTAGAATGTACCTCATTTCTTAACAGTATACATATAATGAACCACTTGTCTTGAATCACTGTAATTTCAGTGAAGTAATTGGATTACCTGCCCCTATAATATACATAACATGTGTTACTAGTGTGTAGTTATTTTTTGAGAAAAATGCAACATTTATCAGGCGGTGTAGTGAAATTCTTGATTGCATCTAGGACGCATAGAGTAGGATTATAATCTTTAAGTGTTTTTATGATGCTTTTGGCCATCCATTTGTTCACAAGTACATAGATACAAACACTTTCGTATTCAAATAACGTAATTTGAATAACATAATGCGAGTTCAGCTTTAACTTACAATATTGGTTTTTGTTTACCGTTTCATTGCAACAGGAAGAACTCAAGAGGTTGTACACACAACTAGAAATATACAAAACCAAGTCTCTACGGATTGACAACCCACACCTTCCATCCAAGAAAAGAACGGGCGTCAAATGGCGAGCTCCAAGAAGATTTTCCCGTGGTTATAGTCTGCGAACACACAGTGGCCACTCAGAAAGTGAACGGTCATCTGATATTGCAAGAAGTAACGAGAGTCTAACAAAAGGATTTGAACTGCACGATTACCGTGTGAATCACGTGGACCCAGGTGACCAATCACACGGCAGCCAGAGATGGCTCGTTCAATAACAATTCTCTTTAATAATATTGCTCTAAAAATCAAATAAAAATCTGTTTTTCGTACAAATGTGCGACACATGATGGTTTCAGATTTCCTCTGTGGCTATCCATGCAGGTTTTCTTTTAATTTATTTTCACATTATTAAAAGCAGTCTTTCTTGGGAAAGTGTTGGAGAGTGTACGAATCACTTTGCTATTATTTGCAGATAATAACATTCCGCAACAAAACGAACTTTCATGATATAGATCAGTTGCTGACATTTCTTCTGATTTTACTTAAGAAGATCTTCAGCTTTCGTCACAAATATTTAGAACTTAAGACCAACCGCGATCTTTCAAAAATTCTTTTCCATTTTACTATTTCTTTCATTATTAATAACGCCTCTATCTACCATTCAAACTTCTTACTTCTTTAAATGCGAATCAAAAAGTCTGTCATAAATCAATTATTTCAACTATAACGTTTCATAAATACGCGGATTTTGTTTTTCTTTGCCTGAAGTAATTTTTTGCCGACATTCCTTCCCAAAATGTAATATGCATATTGCCATTGTATAAACAAAGGTAATCAAGACTGACATCTGTATCAATTGTTATGCAAGAAGCCTATTGCATTATGGGAAGGAACTGACGTCCGGTAGAGAAACCCAAACTCCGCGTTTTTATGTAAAGCTTGGAACTTAAAATAATACCAGGTACACACTAAAACAGTCGTAACTAACTGCGGATTTCTTTTCCACAGAAATGCTGCAAACTGGGGCTCACAGTCACAACACAAAAACGAAAATGTAGTCTTCCTCGTTCTGCCTTAAACGTTTCCTTGGTTTGTAAGTTTGACGCACACTGGACTACTGAATTGCATGCATCATGCCCTCAACAAATATTATTGGCACTGAGTATTGACAATTTTAGCACAACCCTTTGGATCAACTTGATAATGATTTGACTAATTTTGACGCTTTATGGAAGGTTTACCATCATTGTTTTAATTTTTACTTATTTTACTTGTGGTTGCTTATGAAATAAGGAATTGAGATCTTCAAGGTAAGATCTGAATACGATAAAGCTTTAATACGAAAGTTTGTGCCAGAAGAAATGACACATTTAATAATTGTTTTCGAACAAACAGTACTCAATACAATTCTCGCGATTCACAATACGATGGACCACCAGAGGTCGTGCTCTTGCCAGTTTGACCTCCAGGGTCGACAGCACCGTTCCAGCCAGCATTCGATTTTCACGCGAGTATGATATACTGTGATAATAATAATGTTGTAAACAGCTCAAAGAAGGGTTCCGTGTGACCGATAGATAGAAAATGGGCTATTCCAGTTGAAATTCACACTACCCCTGTGGAAGATTTGGGAAATATCTCCCAAAGGGGAGTATGTTTTTAAATGTAATTGGTCATGGTTAATCATTTGAAACCCATACTCTTGAAACCTATATCTTCCACAACTGGAGTGAATATTTGAAATGGAAGTTACCCAATTGTCTATTCTATTCGAAACTCCTACTCCCTCTGTGGAAGACTTTAGCTAAATCTTCCACAGGGGTAGTGTGGATTTCAATTGGAATAGCCCAATGGATCTACTATAGTTGTAATTTGCTTTTTAGAAATTCTTCTATTGACATTTAAACACACAATGACAATATGTAATGTTCATGTGTTTTCGGGATTCCGATGTCGACGTTTTCCCATGATGCACTGCGTATTTTGGCCTCTCCCCAGCAACCGCTGGAGGCGCATTTTATTGTTCATCGACCGAATTGATGTTATTTTTTAAAGAAATGCTTAGAAAGTGTGTGAAGGTTTTAGTACGTGAAATGTAAAAATATTTGTTTAAAGGTACAGCAAAGTTTATGAAATGAGAAACACCTGCTCAAATGAAAGCCTCATACCAATCTTCACCGAAAGTATTTCATTTGTTATAGTTTCATTCGGTAGAATGGGCGAATTTCCGCAACATCTTGTTACATGGTGTACCACCGGGAAATCACGTGATAACAACAATTGACCTTTTCGGTAAATCCCATAACCCTTTGCGAGTACACCTAAGAACTCGTCATTTTGCGTCACGCCGCGCTGCGCCGATGCGCACATCGTTTATCGAACATCGTTACTGCGCATTGCAAGTCGGCGTGACGTAAAATGACGAGTTCTCAGGTGTGCTCGCAAAGGGTTATGGGATTTACCGAAAAGGTCAATTAACAAGGTCACCCAGTCAATAGTTAGCATTATTGAACTATTTCGCCCTGACTTGGCAGTGATGTCAACGCGTTGAGGCAACTGCTTCTTGCCCGCATCTATCCGGCATCTTTAAGCGCGTGCGTGTGTACGCCAGCGCTTTGAGGGAACGCTAGCGATTTGAAGCTGCGAACTGGCGTCACTGCCATAGACATAAGGGTGAAAATGGTAATATTTTGTTGGGTGTAACGGGCTTTTTATATACATTGCTGTATCTTTAACTGTTATTCAAATGGGAAGGAATTTAAGGTATAACTGTTAGATGTATTTTTACGTTTATCAGTATGCTTCGACTATATTTATAAAAAACGTATTTATATATACGCACGTGACCCATGGGCACGACATACCAAGACCAGCAAGCATGACCAAATCCTCATGCCATTGAAAAGGATAGGAACTCTTTAGATAAATATCACCAAATTTAAGTATTAATTCAATAGCAAAATTATTACACATAGGATGATTCCGAATTTGTAATATGTTATCAAAAACATCATTTTAAAAGTATTTGCCGACGTAAAAAAAAAAACTATCTACGGAAACGTTTATAAAATAATCACAATGTTGAACAAAATAGACAATTTTGCTGCACAGTAGTCTCGTGTTGTTTACCGCCTTTGTATTCAATTGTACAGGAAGACCACCCGCTATGTAGACAGTCACTTCAAGACTTACTGTCTACAAGCTGTTATGGCAGCGCAGAGGTGGTCACGTGCGTATTTATAAATACGTACTTATAAATATAGTCGAAGCAAACTGTTTATAAAGCTGATGTGACGAAATTTTAATGTTTCATTTCTTCGGGCAAAACGTTTTGTTGCTGTTGTACTGACATACTAAGGGAAGGAATATAAATTTAGAAAAGGACAAGGTACATAAATGAGAATAGTAAGACAAAACTTTTGAACAGAATGATAATTGTATGGAAAAAGAAGCTCTAGCAATTACAGATGATGATACTCTGGACCATTTAAGATTCACCAGCAATCTTTTCGACGTAGTGATACAGATTGATAAGGTGACCGGAATCGTGAGTGCGCGTTTTCAATTGGTTATAACAGTTCGCTCGAGCTTCCTTTTCCATTATATTAGATTTCAACACAGAGCTACTTTTTTGGATTGTGCACTGCACATTGGCATCTTGTTGAACAGATAAAATACCTTTGCATTGTTCTTGGGTTTTGGCTTTGGTTTCGGTTTTGGTCACGTGTATCCCATTATCCCAGCAGACTAGACAGGTCGCGTGACTTACCACATGTGAGATAATGCAATGCAGTCATCCTATGAAAATATTTATATGCAATACTTATCGTCGGGTGCATCACATACTGGTCTATCTTGAATTTTTGACTTTTTTGAGAAAATTGGTATATAGTTCTTTTTTACGGAGGTCTTTCAATACAACAAATTACAGACCTCAATTTTTCCTAGATAATTAGATATAAAATGTTTAATTTAAACTATCTATGATTTTTTCAAAATACGTATTTTCACATACTGATCTATCTCGAAAAAAACACACATATCTAGAAAATCGCAATTGAAAATCTTCGTATTAAGTTTACCTTTTTATAATTTAATTAGACTATGGATTTTCATGAAAGTGGTTTTGAATTAAAGCATATACGTAACAGATTTATTTAAGTGGAATCTTTAATTATATTTACGTATGTAATATTGCTTAAAACTACACTTAAGTTGTAGTTCTGTATGTGAAATCGTTAATTTCCCGATATCGTATTGAAAGTGCATTACATACTGGTCTATCTCGAGATAGACCAGTATGTGATGCGTCTAAAGTCACATCATTGTTCGCGAAATCGAGATAGCCCCCAAGACAGACCAGTATGAAACGCACTTTAAATACGATATCGGGAAATTAACTATTTCACATACAGAACTACAACTTTAGTGTAGTTTTAAGCAATACTGCATACATAAATATAATTCAAGATTCCACTTAAATAAATTTGTTAAGTATATGCTTTAATTTAAAACCACTTTCATTAAAATCCATAGTTTAATTAAATTATAGAAAGGTTAACTTAATACGAAGATTTTCAATTGCGATTTTCTCGAAATGCGTGTTTTTCGAGATAGACCAGTATGTGATGCGTCCGACGTTATGTTCCATTTTTGGCACTCTTGCTTACTGATACGAAACGGCTCGTACAAACTTATTATGATTGATCTTTGGTTCAGAAGTTTTGGTTTCTATTTTGCCATTTGCAACTCCAGTGAGTTGCATCAAATTTTGAGAATGCGTACAAATAATCCGGTATTTTAAGGTATTTTAAGGATTGAAGATGCCAAGGTTCAATTATTTTAGCAATCAAATATAAATATAAACAAGGATTTAGTGTTACTCTAAATCAAAATTCAACAAGAAAGGGTTAAAACATACATACACCCACCCACAAACCAAACCCCACCACGCCACACACATCAAACAACACCCTAAACACTCATACTACCCCAACCCAAGACACATCCCACATTCACCATACAAATACACCCCCCCCCACCCACCCACCGACAAGTGCAACCAAAACAAACAAAAATTTGTCTTTAAAAAAGACAAGTTCACGGATCAGGTGTATAGTACATGTACTTTGAGCTACTTTGGTCTAACATTTAATATTCATATCTAACCTACTCTGCACTTATTCGACAATAAATAAGTGATATGAGGCTTAATAATGATACCTTCGTCTTGACTACAAAAAAGACCTCTCATACACGTAACATAAACACATCCCTTACAGTGGTGCTTCCCGGGGTATGCAAACAAGCAACACATAATGTTAAGGAATAGGGTGCCCTGCAATACTTTCTATAGACTAGACAGGTCGACAATTCACAATGTCTCTTTGACCAATTATGAAGTACATATTTTAACTCATAAAGTGATAACTGGTATTATTTCGAATTAGTTTTTCATCCCATGAGAGCCGATAAAGCCGACAATAACAAAGCCATCAACTACGAACTACGTATGGGCATATCGAAGCTTATGATACGGTATTATGGGCATTTTTATTTTGCACACTGATAGCTGATAGCTTTTAAAGCTATTAGCATTTTATGTTCGTGTTGCTTGACGCAAGAAGGCAAGTTAGAGTATAACCTGTTTGCGGATATATAAGGATTATAACAAAAAATACAGTCACGAGTTTTAATTAAGAGGCGAAGTGAATGCACAATGCGCATGCGTCCCTTTACCTAGTCGGCACGTTTGAGCTTTTGAATGCAAAGTCATGTGCTCTTTAATATCCGAAACTCATCGGTAAGGGTGTAAGCTGTGAGGTGTAACATTCCATTGCAGTTCATTGTGTATTAAATTGACTGATGGGATTATGGTACTGTTAAAAGACCTCTATGAACGAGTGTTTCTCAAATCATGGACATACCTTTTGAGGCGTCGTCGATACGAACTTATATTGTTTAGCGTACGCATTGGTGATGTTCGTATCGACGAGGACACAATTTTTGTTTCTTTTCGGAATTACCGGAATAGTTAATTGACCTTTGTTCATGGGTTGGTCATAAAAGTTGGTATTTATTTACTTATTACTTATTTCATGACGATTTTATGTGTTTTGTAAACATGCGATTTCGTCAGCTTATTAATAGACCCACAAGAAGAAATTACTCAGGACAATAGCTTACTTGTGGGTCTAATAATAGACGAATAAACAGGTAAATATAGAAAAATAGGTTAACACAGAGAAAAATACTGTACTTGATGTAAATGACAATAGTCTATAAAATTGTCCAATATTCCGTCTTTGGATCAGACAAAAGTCTTTTATCAGCGGCTTGTAGAAACCATGCAAATACTAGGCTGCAAACTGTACATCAATAAATATATGAAAAAAATATGTTCAATGTTTTGTTAAAATCAACAGTGGAGATGTAACAATTGTAAAATACTAAGTCGAAATGACTATTTTTACAAGACTGTTTTGAGGTGACTGACGTGCGAGACTGACAACAACGTTGTACGAATGGTAATGTCACCGACGGAGACAAGTCTTTTTCTTTTATTATCTATAATATTTGTAGAAACAGATGACGTAACTAAGAGTTATTATTAATTTGTATGCTTTTTTTAATTATCAATGCATTGTGAACAATATAAAAATTGTACATAACTGTAACTATTAATTGTCATGACAAAATTGACTTTCATGTGAACTATTAGTTGGATGTAAATATTTATTAAAACATTATAACGTGTTGTGGACCACTATTACCGCGACGGACATGAATGAGGCATAATCCGATCTGTTTGTTGATGATACTATATACGCGGGACGCTATAATAGTAGAAGCCGTTAATAGAGCACATTTTTCTGCTATTACTAGTTGCTTCCCAGTTGCATAAAGTATCAAGTTCAGTTTTGTCAATAGCGCTATCGGTGTCATTATAGACCGATGGCTTTTTCTATCCTACCCTTGAGATGTAATAAATTATATCGAGCATAATAATACCAATTTGCATAGTGCTACCGTTTATTATTTAAATGAGCCATCGGTACCTATCGGGGCACCGATGAGCCATCGGTACCTATCGGGGCACCGATGAGCCATCGGTACCTATCGGGGCACCGATGAGCCATCGGTACCTTTCGGGTCACCGATGAGCCATCGGTACCTATCGGGGCACCGATGAGCGATCGGTACCTATCGGGGCACCGATGGCTAAAATTATCGTCAGATCACTTTAACTAGTGAATTTTGGGTTGATTATGAAAATATTTCATGGAAATAAAACATTGCTCAATTGATTTTTTTTTTTTATATGGAGCTTAAATTTACGATTTCGATTTCATTTAAAATGATCAAAGCAAAACAAAGAACACTTTCTTATCATCACGCTTCACAAATCTGCTCAAAATTTATACAAAATATAAATCCATTTTTTTGTATGGTGGTTTTTGACATTGTGTCCGATCAAATTTGTTGGACTTTCTGGACCGGAGTTACTAGTTTCTTCTTTAATCTCAGCCAAAACAAATCGGTATTAGTTTTATGTTCTGTTGTATAACCTTATGACTTCAACTGCAAGTAGACTTGCTAGAAGACAAAGTTTTGTTAAGATCAGTTTAAACCTTTATGTTGTGATACCGTATATGGTTTAAAATGCAAAAGACGCATGTTTTTTTTTTTGGTTTAGTCACGTGGCTAACATAATTGAAATTGTCTATGCACGCATTGTAAAAAAGATTTAATTGCTTTGAGAAAATAATATTTTTCCAATGTTTACTAACCTTAGTAAACTGTAAATATTGATAAAAAACCAGCTTAACTTGAAAGAAAATGATATGTTATCAATTTGCGAGAGAGTAACATTTAAGCGGACTAACCGTTATCAATTTTACCTTTATCACTTTTCAACTTCTTATAAAAGCTACTTCAGTTTTTCAAACAAATTTCTTTGATATATATATGTATATATATACAATTTAAATAAATGTTGATCATTATATTCCAAATATTACCTTTCCACTGCTTACTATTTATTTACTTTTGTACATCACTTTAAAATTCTTGCAATTTTGTAACAATCAAAAATAGTTCACGACGTTCACTCTTTCATCTGTGTTACATGACTTATGCGCTCTATTCTATAATCATAAATTTTCTTTCAAATTGTTAGTCCCGATGGAGCTCTGCACAGCTATAACTGCAAGTTTTTCAGAAGAATAGAAAGATTTGTACATAAAGCTTGCTTGATAATGGGAAATGTTAAATATATTATGAAGTGAACATCAAGTATTTTGATTATGCTGATTTTTTAAGGATGTGTATAAAAATATCGTGTAAGTTTGGGTGTATAAATGTTAATAAAATCTAGAATAATACTGTTTTAGATATTGTAGTGTGTTATTTCTTTGTGTCGCTTTAAATAATTAAGGGGGGAATTGTACGAGTTACTCATAACTGTAATTTCGCTGGAAATATTAAAGGAAGTGTCCGGCAATCACAACATTATGTCTTATATGTTAGAAAAATAATTATCAAGCATGAATCACATGGTTTTATTTTAAGCAAACTCATATTAACCATAAAAATGAATAAAAACAACCATCTCTCAACATGCGATATTCAAATTTCCCGCGCCGAAATTGTCTAGAGCAATGACGTCCCAATAATTCAATGAAGCCTGACGACAAATGAGCACAAATAACCATGACGTCATTGCTCTAGAAATTTCGGCGCGGGAATTTTGAATATCGCGTGTTGAGAGATGGCTGTTTTCGTTCATTTTTATGGTTAATATGAGTTTGTTTTAAATAAAACCATGTGATTCGTGCTTGATAATTATTTTTCTAGTATATAAGACATAATGTTGTGATTGCCGGACACTTCCTTTAACTACATACACCATAATTCGAGATAGGACTATACACACTTCTGGACACAAGTGATGTTGTCACAGAGATTATGGGAAGTGTTTGCAATTTAATCATTTATGATAGATTAGGGAAACTGGCCAAACAAGACAACAAATAAACACAAATTCCGACCGGCACACAACCCAACTTGAAATAGAAGCGACGGAATGTGCCGGGATTCGAACGCACGACCAGCTCCCACTGATAAATGGTGGTTAAAACTGGGTCTATGTGAGCAGTTGAGGTATACAATACACATAAATAAATATTACGCAAGTACACCCCTACAGGAGATCGAACACAATGTGTTTATTTGTTCTGGTGCATGATACGTAGCCCGTTATCTACTTTACTTGTATTACGCTGGGGGGAAAGATTAAGCATCAGTAATGATCTCCTGTACGTGTGTTCTTGTGTAATATTTATTTTTTATGTATTGTATACCTCCACTGTTCATTATATTTTTTCCCAAAAAGACCTACACGTTTTTGGTGTTTTGGGGAAAAATATATATCTTCAATACAAAAGGTCAAAGTTTTCATATGATGGACGACTTTTCATCCCAGCTACATACACTTTAAGTACATATCATTAGATTTATACAATTTACTTCGAGGAATGTAGCATTTCAAAAATATCAATTTTTAATCATTGGCCATAAAATGTTTATTATATCGCAAATTTCAAAGAATCAAAATTATTTGATATCAGAAGGAAATTCCTCTCATTCAAAATGCAATTCGATATGTCTGTTTGCTCTCAGGTCCCACAAAAATACTATCCGATTCCTTAAGGGTGTCAAAAGATGTTATTCCTCAAAGTGTTCCTGTCCCAGAGCAGGATTTTATGGACACCAATAACTCAATAATTTAATTTAACTCGGATGGATACACACCCTTCAAGGAAAAAGTGTGATAATATTCTTGATTTGATATTTTCTACTACACATGATCAGATCTCTGACATTTCAATTTCTAGTGAGTTCTCCCATACTGACCATGTCTTGTTGGAATTTGTTGTGTACACAGAAATAAATAGACTTAGGCCAGCCACTCGGTTTGTTTACAATTTTAAAAATGCAAACTTCAGTGCAATTAGATCTGAGCTTACTTCGACTGATTTTAGTCGTGTATAAAATGCATCCAGTGTTGACATGTCATGGAATAACTTCACTGATATTTTTATGAACATTATCAATAAGCACATTTCTAAGGTCAAGATAAAAGATTGCACAGCTCCTGCATGGATTGACTCTGAGATTCGTCGTCTAGGGAACAAAAAGGAGAGTGCATGGCGGAGAGCAAAAAAATCGGACTCTCCGCAGGCTTGGGAATCATTTCGGAAGTTGCGTAATCGATTGAAGAATTTAATTCAGGATAAGTACAATGATTATATTGACAGTTTAGGTGCTACCATCGCTGTTAATCCCAAGAGATATTGGTCTTATTTCAGATCCAAAACTCAATCCCGCACTTTGCCACAGTTGATCAAGGGTGATTAATGTACTGCATCTGAAGCCAGTGATAAAGCGCAATTGTTCAATTCATATTTTTATTCTGTGTGTTCAAAACCCATGGATGATATTGAATTACCTGATAACTGATATCCCTATGTTTCAACGCCAGTTACTTGGTAGTATTCAGATTGAGGAGTCTGATGTTTTGGAAATACTATGCAGTCTTGACACATCAAAAGCTACTGGGCCTGATGGCATATCACCAAGGTTATTGAAAGAATGTGCCTCTCAAATTGTTCATCCCCTTTGTCACATATTTAATTGTTCTCTTTTGTCTGGGAAACTACCAAGCATATGGTTATAAGCTAATGTTGTGCCTGTTTACTAGAAGGGTGACAAACAACTTGCGGAAAATTATCGGCCCGTTTCCTTGCTGTGCATTTGTGGTAAGATCATGGAAAGAGCTGTGTTTAATATTGTTTTTCCACAAATTAAAGATCATATTCATCACTTTGATCTTTGGTGGGACTGTCCTAGAGGTGCTTTGCACCTGTTAGTCCTTGCCTTTCACTGGTGCAAAATTTTATCTGCTTCCTTTTTTTTTTGTATGTACTTTTGAATGTTCATGTTCAATATATTTTGATGTTATATTATAAGTATTGTATATACCAGTGATAAAGTGTAATAAATAAATAAATAAATAAATAAATTTATTGGGGTCGGACAACGTTATCCTTTGCGTCACAAAAAACATTTTCCCAAAATAATGTAGATTGTAAAAGTTTTTATCGTTACAGATTCGCCAAACTCCCTAATTTACATTATTTGTCAATCTCTAGCGTAATCTTCCTCCTCGTCCTACCAAGAGGACTTTATACCCGCTATAGCAGATTTCCCCCTTGTGCACTAAAACGCCCAAATAACTCGGGATAATCGTAAGTCCACCAATTGCACTCATATTTTGCACTTAACGTAAACAAAAACTAAATTTGATTGTTTTATTGGAGTGCGGACCATTACTCGTCGATAAGTCGATAGACATCCCAATAAAGCGGACTTAGTCACCGGTCAGTTCTACAGAATAGATCACCATGGCCAGTGATGGCTAACTATGGAAACATATTAAAGGACATCGAAAAGTTTCTAAGTTATTTATTTTGCGCTCTATCGAGTATCGACGAGTAATGGATATATTCTGTAGATTTAGGTTTTGTCTGTTTGTCCATAGACCATTTAAAACATGTTTTAAATGGTCTATGGTTTGTCTGTGACTGCTAATGTGAGGCCGTCGTAGGTTCTACGGGGCTCAAAATCGGTGGGTGGGTGTAGTTCTGTCCTGGCAAGAAGAAGTTTATGTTCGTTAAGTAATCCGACCCCGGGGCCCCCTCCCAGGGGTCATCTGAGGTCAAATGACTAAAAACTGTCATATGGGCATAAAACTAGGTCGTACGGGGCTCAAACTCGGTGGGTGGGTGTAGTTCTGTCCTGGCAAGAAGATGTTTATGTTCGTTAAGTCATCCGACCCCGGGGTCCCCTCCCTGGGGTCATCTGAGGTCAAATGACTAAAAAGTGTCGTATGGGCATGAAACTTGGTAGGTACAGTCAACATTTAGAGCAACATTTTTTGAAGGTCATTTTGGGGTCATCCAAGGTCACCACGGGTCATCTGAGGTCAAATTAGTAAAAACTCATTATGGGCATGAAACTTGGTGGGTACAGTCAACATTTAGAGTTATAAGTTCAGGTCATTTTGGGGTCATCCAAAATCACCCAGGGTCATCTGAGGTCAAATTACTCAAAACTGTCGTATGGGCATGAAACTTGGTGGGTACAGTCAACATTTAGAGCCCAATTTTTGGAAGGTCATTTTGGGGTCGCCAGGGGTCATCTGAGGTCAAATTAGTAAAAACTGTCATATGGGCATGTCACCATCAGCCTGGTAATCGCGCCCTGCCGAGAACCGCCAAATATGGTAACCGCCTAGTCTATTTTAAAACTGATGCATCAATGACTATGTTCATCATGTCATATCATTCTCACATACATTAGGCTGCGATCACATAGAAGTATACTATTCGGGTATACGGTGCACGTTTTGCAGGTGCACGCGTATAGCTTGAATCGAGCAAGGTAATTTCATAGTACCGGGTCACATAAGAGGAACTATTCGCTATACGAAAATACGCTCATTCGATCAGGCTGAGTTTACATAGTATACTCCTATGTGAACTCAGCCTGATCGAATGAGCGTATCGTATAGCGAATACCGTATACCGTATACAGTATACTTCTATGTGATCGCAGCCTTAGGAAATGAATTTAGAGAATACCTTCTGTTAATAAAATACTATGCTGACCTCACGCTCCAGTAATTTGGAAATGATTGAGCTCAGAAATACATCAAAGAATGACTTCCAATTCATGAAAACAAATAGATAATCAGCATATCGGATTAAAAGCTTGAGGTATTTCAATTCTCGGTATTCGCAATAAGGTACTATCTAATTCTGCACATTATGACACCTCATTGAATGCAATGTGACCTCAAGAAGTAAAGTTACAAGCATTTGATTAGACGAAGAAAATTGGTAAACTGACCTATAATGCCTATACTCGCTAATCGCTATACGAAATACGCACATTCGATCAGGCTGAGTTCACATAGTATACTCCTATATGAACTCAGCCTGATCGAATGAGCGTATTTCGTATAGCGAATACCGTATACCGTATACTTAGAGTACTAAGCGGTGCGCCGTGAGTTCGAACCCCGCCTCTGCCAAACTTCAAAAGAAGTAAATTAAAATTTGACTTTTTTAAAATTTCATATTTGGGAAATGTGACTGGGAGAATTTATGTATGGTGTGAAGTGGTGTGATAGGGCATGTACTTTAACTGGCCGGCGCGGTCCGGTGACTAAGTCTTTATTGGGCGTTTTATCGTAGGTCAACGAGTAATGAACCATATTCTTCGCATCACAAAAATCATTTTCCCAAAATAATGTAGACTGTAAAAGTTTTTAGCTTTACACATTCGACAAACTTCCTAATTTATTACAGATTTTGTCAATCTCTAGCGTAATATTCCTGCTCGTCCTAACAAGAGGGTTGTATACCCGCTATATTGATATCAGATGTTCCGCCGGGTGCACTAATCGTATGTCCACCAATTGCACTCATTTTAATGAAATTAAATTGATCTATCAAATACTAATCGCTCATCGCTCCGTGATGGAGTATTAATTCCGCTTTAGTGTTCCGACGGTAACTGACTGTAAATATATATAGCTGTCCGGGTTTAAACGTTTATCGTAAATAGCGCCATCACAATTCTGTTTTATTGATTTTACGCCATTCTCCGAATTAAGGAGCGTGTACAGGGGCTTGTCCCGGTTATATTATGTGACTGATACAAAATTTCACCGATTTATATAATTAGAGACGTCAAAGATGATAATTTTTCATTTAATTTAATCTTAA
The DNA here is from genome assembly GCF_039555335.1 of Amphiura filiformis. NCBI lineage: Eukaryota > Metazoa > Echinodermata > Ophiuroidea > Amphilepidida > Amphiuridae > Amphiura > Amphiura filiformis. The sequence continues at coordinate 24,040,041 of NC_092632.1, read as the reverse complement.
TTTATCATCTTTAAGGTGGTACTACACCCCTTGATAAATTTGTGACTATTTTAAATCCCTTGATAAATTTGTGACTATTTTTGCATTTTTCTCAAAAAATAATAACACACTGGTAACAAAAGTTGTGTATATTATAGGGGCACGGAATCCAGTCACTACACTGGAATTTGAGTGCCTCAAGACAAGCGGTACGTTATTTAAGATAAGAAAAGAGGTACCGCTAGAATGTAGATATATAAGGAACCACTTGTCTTGAATCACTGAAATTTAAGTGAAGTAATTGGATTCCTTAAAATAACCATTTTAATAGCATTTAGTTCAGTATTTTTTGCTGAACCATGAAACAGTATCAGCCTATATTAGTGTATATTACTAGCTTACTTACTAACTGACTAACCATTTGGTCTGAAAGGGACATATCTCAAAATGCCACGAAGGTATGGCCCCTCGAGAGAAAGAAGTGTAGAATATAATTAAAAATATTTCCCCACCCGGGGTGACACTCATTATAAGACCCGGGTCAATATTCATATGGGTCCTTTTCAAATCTCAAAATGGCCCTGAGTGATGTCAAATGAGAGTGGAAAAAGTAAAGAATATACCGGTATCAAAAATTATTTCCCCACCGGGGTTGACACTCCTCATAAGAACCGGGTCAGTATTCATATTTGGGTCCTTCTCATATCTCGAAATGCCAAGAAGGCATGACCCCCGAGTGGTGTCAAATGCATATCAATTTGTAAGCGCTCTTTAGCAAATTCATTTAATTTACAATCGTATGACAAAACAGGCGAAAATAGTAACTTTTTGCACAAGATTTGCAATTTAAAGAGAATTGGCCATTGCTCATTCTAGTGACGCTAGTGTGTGGACAATATAAGTGTGCTTTTTCATTTAATGACATAAAATTTGACAAATATTGTAAGGAACACTTGAGGTTTTGACTTTTGGTCAAAAATGTGCTTGGATATGTAGTTTTCAACAGATTTACCATATTCACCTTGCTATTGAATTGCGTTATCTGTTGACCTAGAGACAAAAAGTGTTTTAGGGGGAAGTGTTAGCTTTCGTTTGATATAAATCAAATTCTGACTGGATGAAGGGAACACTTGAGGTTTCGACAAAAACCAATTATAGAGACCCATTTTCCAGCTAGAGTCTCCACAGCTTATACAATGCTATGTACTCAACTGTGTAGTGTAATGAAAGACTGTGATGGAGACCATTATTCGCTGCTTGCCGTTCTCTGCTTGGAAGCTCTTGGACGAAAATGTGTGCTCAGGTGTATCGAGGTGGAAACTGTGCGTTTATAAGAGAATCATTTTTGTATAGAAACCTTTCCATATATGAAAGAGACCAAAGCAAAGAATATAACAAAAATAGTTTCCCCACCGGGGATAACACTCCTCATAAGACCTAGGTCAATATTCATATTTTGGGTCCTTTTCATATCTAATCTCGAAATACCAAAATAAACAACCTCGAAATGCCATTAAGGTATGTCCCCCGAGTTGTGTCAAATGAAAGAGAACAAAGAAAAAAATATAATTAAAATATTTCCACACCCTGGGGTGCCACTCATCACAAGACCCGGGTCAATATTCATATGGGTCCTTTTCATATCTCAAAATGGCAAGAAGGTATGATCCCGAGTGGTGTCAAATGAGAGAGAAAAAGTATAGAATATATTAAAGCCGCACACATGTGTGTTGGCTACAAATTATTTCCCCACCGGGGGTGACACTCCTTATAAAATCTGAGTCAGTATTTATATTTTGGGTCCTTTTCATATCTCGAAAATTGGTGTCAAATGAAAAAGAACAAAGTAAAGAATTAAATAAAAATAATTTCCTCACCGGGGTAACACTCCTCATAAGACCTGGGTCAATAGCTGAAGCCACATGGTTCAGCTATGGTGCTCTAGTTTCTCTGTAGTTTGGTGGTATCATAAAACTGCCGTACGTGGCGCACTACTTGTACCGCCTTCGTGTTCGATGTATTGTAGGAGTGTCGGCGTAAAAGCAACTGCAGATGTTTGAGAAGATCCTGTCCACATCATGTGCAATTTTAGTGCCACTTCTTCTGGTAATAAATGGGGGTTTTATGCCAAAAAAAACGCAAAAAAATGGGTGCAGTACTCCCTAAACTTAAAATGATTATAAGTTTAGTACTTCAGTGCTCTGGTAATTGTTTGAATGAGGATGTGAACAATTACAGCAATGTGCATTTCAGTGTGTCCTCAGTCCTCACAAACATTGAATTGCAAGAATAAAATAGTAGGAGATGGAGGTAGGTGAGGTAGACGTAGAATATGTATTATGTGACAACATCATGTTCCATTCATAAGTAAAACAATTTGGTGACTAAAAAAAGGGACGTTTGCACAGTATTTTGTGGGCCATGGGAGCACAAGAGATACACCAAATTGAATTTTGAATACAAGGAATGTCCTGATATTAAATAATTTAGATTTTTTGAAATTTGCGATATAATAAAAAATTTATGGCAACAAACATAACATTGCAAGAGTTAATGGCAGCCGATGGAGAAAGAAGATGTGGTAGTATTACTATTATGGCGATTGCCTGTCCCATTCATAACTATATAAACTGGCCTCAAAAAGAAACTTATAATTTTTCACAAGGTCATATCTTAAAATCCTGTCCATAAAAATGAACAAAAATAACACACAGGATTACTTCAATACTCTACTCTAAACACATGTCAGTAACCAAGCAGTTGTCTAACTGATACAGCGGTAAAATGCACTGACACGGAACAGCTTCCGGGACCACATTCACAGGCAAATAATTGGAACCCAGCAACAGAAATCTGTGAGAATGCGTACAAGAACCTTACACAGGTGATTATTTCAAAAGAATAAGTGGAATAGTGTGGATGGGCTGCTTCTGCTTTTCACACACTTTCTTCAAGAAACAGGTCTTTTCCACACTATTCCATTTACTCACAGATTTCTTGTGTTGGGTGCCACTTTTTGGGCTGTGAATGTGGTCCAGGAAGCTGTTTCCATGTCAGTGCATTTTGCTGTGTGTCAGTTGGATAACTGTTTGGTTACTGACCAGTGTTAAGAGTATAGTATTGAAGTAATCCTGTGTGCAATTTTTGTTCATTTTTATGGACAGGATTTTTAGATATGACCTTGTGAAAAATTATAAGTTTCTTTTTGAGGCCAGTTTAGTTTGGTGACTAGTATGTGTGTGATTAGGAGAATATGGTTTAAAATTGGGCTATACAGGGGGAAGGGCAAGACTTCTCACATGGGGGAAGTTATCCCCTTGGCTACGCCACTGCATGGTGAGTAATGATACGAATGTGATTTTACTTGATCTTGTATTTTTTGTACCAATTAAGAGTGCTTTAGTAATCTTTTGACGAAGATGTGCACTACAAGCAATAGACACCTCAATGTGCGTTTTCCACTTTTAGGGTGTTCTCACATAAATAGCATTGTAAGAATAAAGAAAACTGCTAACAGAGACACTCATTCACCATACTCTACAGATTGGTGTCTATACTGTATTATGTAATTTGGTGAAAAGGAACTGCGAGTAATGAAATTAGTTGACCTTACATCTTTTCTTACCGATTATGAGCATTTTTGTTATGAAGTGAAAAATGTTAATATTTTCTAACTAAACGTCATTTAGTTGCTAAAACACTGTGGGCCATGGGACAAACTGTGTCTACACAACATTTACCTCAACCACCCATACCCTCCACACATATTATAATTATTGCATGCACCCTATCTTATACTTGTGCATTGCTGATTTTTTTTTTATTATCAATTATCTTTGACCTTCAAGACATTCAATAACGGTATCTCACCCATTTCTTGAAGATTTGTGACATTTACGGTACGTTAGTTTTGAATTATGCCGGAGGAAATAAAAAGCAAATGATACAAATGAGAGAAAGGTCACGAAGAATTACTTCCATTGACCGATTTTATAGTAATGTGTACATCGTCCAATATTGTACCAGCTCGGTGTTTTATTGTTTCTTTCCTACATACGGATGGCTTCCCTTTTGGGTAAAACAAGTCTCTAGTCTATGACACGGCCTATTTCGATTTAATTGGATCCCGTAGAACTTCCACAAATCCACTGTAAATATCAGGTCTACCACAGGAGAATGATTAGAAACAGCACTCAATTTCCATGGAGTTGGGTACTCTGATTTACCAACCATTTGTGATCAAGCGCATGTGTAACGCACGTCGGTTAAAATCACGTCAAATCACAACTACGGTGTTGCCAACAACAGTTCGTATGCATATTTCAGCTTCTTCTTTCGTTATCTCGTTAAAGCTCTGTTTTGTGACGAAGAAAAATAAATCGTATATAAAACAGATTTCACAATGATTGTTGAGTGGAAGACACTTTGGAATTGTATTTTTGTATTCTATTTTCTGCAATTTATCTCCGTCGGTAAGTGTTACTTTATATTGCCATTGGATGTAATCACAATCTGATAACGCGCTCTTTGCGGCATTCCAAATGGGACTGTTATGTTACTGCGTTTACGATATTCACACAGATTAGTTCAGAAAGCAATATATAAACTCCTCTGTGCTTTTCCTTATTACATTCCAATGAACATGTTCTGCAACTATTTTCTACATTAACTTATATACAATTCTGTGGTTGTGTATAATTATATTGTGTCTTGTGAAATTATGGTAAATGAAGTACCCTTATATTTGTGTAGCAAATTACAATAAAACAAAATGCTTCCTAATTTAGATTGGAATTTGTTGGAATATTGCATCGGGCAATATAATTACTTCTGTGGACGTATAATATATTACAAATGGTGTGAATTACACATGGTCGTTTGGTATCTAATTGTCACAGGTGGTCAGATATTCTAAAATCGTGGTTGAACAAGGTTTGATAAAAATCAATATGGATCCAAAATGTTATTCTATTCAAATTATGCGCTTTCTGAACAATTTGTGATTATTTAGGTTTATAATAATTATGTACATTTGTACGTGATCAGAAGTACTGTACATGTCAGTAATATCAAACGATAGTTGCTGCATGGTTATTCTGTCTTACAGAGTATAACATTAACATCCCATGTCAATAATGTCATTCATTCTGTAGATAATATATGAGATTATGCATGTTTGCATGTTTCCATAAACATTTTTTCATTTATATACATATCCTACAATGTCCTACAATAAAATGAAATAACAATAGCAAATAATGTATATCAGTAACAACGGAGTACAGCACCTAACATTATTATGCTGAGCTGTATGAGGATCTCCCTAAAGATAAGTGAGATGATCAAAGTGAGAAGGATTCGATATACTGGTTACTGCCCAAAAGAAGAGTCGGTATCTAAGCTACTTCACTGGACTTCAAAACGTCACAAAATGTTAAGTCACGAAAATATGTTTAAAATTGTTTGGGTGAAACAAAAATGCTTACAAAATGTAGCGTAGACGAAAGACGATGAATATCATTTTCTAACATTATACATGACTTGATAATGCACATGAAATGTGTACCTCAAATGTGAGCTGTGTACAAAATGATTGAAAAGTAAGGTGCGTTTAGTTTTTTAATAATATAAAATAAATTTGTTATAATTGACAAAACAAAACTTGAAGCAAATTTGTAATATATATTTTATTATGAAAAACAAGCTCAGTTAAAACAAAAAGTACTGAAATTGAGGTAAATAAATGACTTAAAATTCCACTGCATTCAGCTCATCTTTTGCATACTTACATATTCACAAAAATGCAGAGCAATTGATTTAACGTAGGGAGGTGACTCCAAATAGTCCCAACTTGAGCACCTGAATGTGCATAGGCACGATTACACCACAAATCACACCTTTTGATCCCGTAAGATGTTTTCAATGTACAAAAAAAGGCACATTATTCTCACAAAGCGGAAAACTACATTATGAATTCTCAATATAATATTGTCAAAGGTACAATTACAGACAACTTCATGAATGGGTTTCTTGAATGGAACCTCAAATATATTTACAATATGACATTCGTCTTTAATATTGTTTGCTTCAGAGGTAGCGTTAGTCTACCTCTGAAGTACAAACATACTTTTCAATCAACGTGAAGAAATAGAACCACAAGGGGCACGTTTGTTATTATATGATTTAATTAGAGCCAAAACATCTATATAGCATCACAAACTAATTATTATAAGCGACAAGCCCTTCTAGAACATTTTAAGAACAATCTGCTTGCCATATATCTTAAGTGACTTAAAAATAATAAATAAAATCGATTAATATCAACATATACCGGATATTCTTCCTTAACTCAGACTTTACCAACTATCTGATTGGACTTTGAAGTAATAATAAGACACCATCTTTCCTTCGATTGGACACTCCCTTAAGAATACCACATTGCCCGTCCTCGATTTTTCGTTTCATTACAATTGATTTATTTCCCTGGTTATTGTCTGCAGCGACAGAAACGAATAAACTCTTTAGAGCAGTGTAAAGTAGATTTGCAAGAGTTGCGGCATTTTAAAATCACAAACATTCATTAAAACCTAAGTGATATAAGGCTTTAATTAATGTACTTTGCCGGATTATCATCATGATCAGTAACAGGAATATATATTGAAACTTAAAATATTTACGCTTACTTCAGGACGATTCAATGAAACATGAATGTACTTACAGAAAACACACTGTTCAGTTCAGTAAATTTATGCACCGTCAAACTGTTTTTGATTTATGTATTAAAAGTGAAATTTTCATGTATCAGTGATACAAAGATGCTTTGTATTAAAATAATGTTTTGTATGATTACGACACAGAAATATACTTTTTATTATTTCATTTCTTATAATATTTTTACAAAGCTTTGTTGATTGGAATTGTTAACGAGAAAAGATGGCTATTATTAAAAGTGCGAAAGAAAAATAACATTATCCTAATCCTTAGTTCTAATCTGGAATTTTCTTTCCTGGAAGATTAGGAATATTAGTCAAAATTTGATTGAATACTAAAAATCCAAAATAATATGTCAAAATCTATTTCTCTTTTTAGTTCTCTTTCTATCGATTTCCATACTTAAGGGCAAACAATCTATGTGCAAGTCATCATGTTTCTGGATAATGGCGCTTATATCTATATGAAGATTACATATACCTGAACATCTAACTCACCTTTTACACCGAACATACTCAATTCCTCCAAGCGTATTAAATAATCATGCAAAAGTTGTCTTCTATTTCAGTTAAATCAGACCCATAATATTCTGGAATGAAGGTAGTATATAGCTCACATACAATCCTGTTGCAATGTAATACGCACCTACATATTAGGTGATAATTATAATTTATGATTTATGTTTTTGGGTCGAAGTGATGTACTATTTTAAGAAATTATTGAATTCAAATGTGCGCGAGTAATCGACGAGGCACTTTCCTTGCCTCCTTATTCCCTATTCAATTTGTACTAGTCAGCATCAGCCGTGCAGGGGCAACTACATAATAGCGTTACGTAAGCTCGGCTACCTCCCAGACATTAATGAAGCATGTTTGGGGGTGACAGTTGAGGAAAGTACATGATTTTCATTTTTTTTAAATGGTCATGAAGGAATATTTTGAGTTGAATGAACAGGTATTTTGTGTCGTATTTGATGTCATTTGATCATTGGTGCACAATGAAATTTCTACATAGTTTGTACTATGTGCCTCAATAAATTCTATTATGGACTTACTTTGCTTACATATGTGTACATCAGAGGTAGTTGAACTGAGCACTGCAAACATGTAAACATTCTGATGATACACTTTTTACCCAATAGCTGTGTTCAACGTGTTTCCATTTATGGTTGTTAAATGAATACTTAAATGCACTAGATCTCTTTGTAATGATCCGAGTGTCACAAGTTAGTGTCACAGAATTACAAAAATGTCTAGGCCATATTGGTAAAAGTTTGATGTGAATGAGCTTTATTTGGTATTGTTGTATTTTAAAAAGAACTTCACGTGCCGTTCTCAGGCATATAAGTCGGTTAATATCACTTAGAGATATGATCCAATTTTAGTAATGTTGAATGTATTTTTGAGTTGAGTGCAACTTGAAACTATTTAAATCTAAAGAACGATGGGTCAAATTTTGGTTGGTTTTCAGCATAGTGTATAGCCTTTGAATAGCAATTTTGAGGGGTAAATAATTTATTACCCTTAATTTCCTTGATCAATTGACTCCAAACTAAGCTAATCGTATTTAAATATTGGACAATATCAAGTATTATGACGGTATGGTCATTTCTGACACTTCATACTGCACTCTTCATATGAGCACATCCAACGCATAGACAGCGACATAACACTTCAGACCAAAGCACAAACAACGATCTTCCCAAGCATATTTTTTCATCCTCTATCTCAACACATCAAATACTCGCATAGTGACAAAAAATGGCGGGAATTGACCCGAGTGTGGATTGTCCACTTCTAAGCCAACAGTTTACATTGCCGATACGATGAACTAACGCCATAAGGGTCTCTTGATGATATTCATATAATTCGCAACGCTAAAGGGAATAGATCAAGTAGAAAGAAATCAAATCAAGTGATTTCGATAAATATTTATTTATATGTATTACCTCTTACCAATGCTATATAATATAACCTCTAAAATCCCATGGACTGATGGAAATATCGCAACGAGCACTTGTAGGTATGAATATATATTGGGACGTCAGTAGTGTGTGTAGTCGATAATCACTCTTGCTACACAAGATTTGTTATATCTCTCTATCATTACCTCACATCGGAGCTTTCAATCAACCTGCAAAACCCTCCGTATCGAATTAAAGTTTCATATCGATTATAGCCCTGTCTGTTTTTATACGATCCTTGAAGACCTGCAGGACACGATTCACTTTATAACAGAAAGACCACGTCTTCTTATCACTTTGTCAAGGAGGGAACATGTCCTTGTTTTGATCGAGGATAGTGAGCAAGACATGTTGATCGATGTGATAAAATCTGGTATTTGCATCAGTTTACAAATCCAATTATTTGTGTATACATCCAACTGAACATCTTGTTACATGGGCTCTATCCATATTTGTACATGTTTGACATTAGATTATGTTTCAAATGATGAATTAACCTATATAACAACATGATATTAGCAGGTTAGGTGTTAATATCAAATAAATCTCAATGGGGTCGTGTGTGTTTGCATCCTAAGCTTATCCTGACAACATACATCTGCCTGTCACGGCTACTTCACACGGACATTTTGTCTTCATTTAGAAAGAGTGTTCCCTGCTATTAAGCTTAATTTCCCGCCCATTCTAAATGTGCTCACGTGTCTGTCGTAATTAATGTTGCATCTTTAGTTAAATTGACCGTTAAGTATTAGAGGTGTTTCACCTAAGCGGTGAACCTGTTGATGGCCTCATCTGTTTATTGGTTAATTCGTGATTTTATCGATGCTCTTTATTTGTTCCACGTCCATGTACCACGTCATACATAGTGAAAGTCTGATAGTGATATATGATATTCTGGAGTGACTTTGGCCACATTGACCAGTGATAATGCTACTGATGTGACTAGAATACAAAACTAGTAGGCTTGTGATGGCCAAACAATCAATGGCTATGAAGCTTTAAAGGTACTTGCGTGAATGTTCTTAATCATCCAGTAGTTGTAAACAGAGTTTTTGAAATAAACTTAATATTGGAACTTACTTTTTCAACTTTGCAAGTTTCGTCTGGAACCACCAGATTTCACCTGGGAACTGACCCGCTGGACTGGTTACGTGAAAGACGCCTAGATATCGTCTTGATGGCTCGGTCTCATGCATGAGATATTAAGCAACCACCACTGAACAAAGTGGGTGACTCCTCTTTAACTTATCTCATACATGGGAAAGGCCAACAAGACGATACCTAGCCGTATATCACGTGACCAGCCCAGCGAGTCAGTTACCTGATGAAGTTGCAAAAAGTAAGTTCCAGTATTAGATTTTGTTTGAAGACACTATCAGGAATTAAAATATTTCATTTTGCTGGAATGGCAGTAATTAAAATTGTCATTAGGTGGTATCTTTTCACAATGAAAAATATTAGCAAAGATGTTAAGAAAACCAAAGTGTTGATGAATACGAATGCATTTGTGTTTCCGTGTAGATAGACTCTTCCAGCATTGATATTTTACTTTTATTAGGTCGAATTTGGTCTTAGTACTTGCAAGGTATGTTAGCACACCTATACTTGTTACGAAAATGCAACAATCTGATTTCCTAATTTCACGAATCACTGACAGTGTCTTAATTACAAAGTATCGTTACTACCTAATGACTTTACTATGTACGCGTAAAATTTAATATATAATTGGTTTCTTTTGGCAAAACTTAACGTCATGTTCTTGTTTGAAAATTCCTCCTGTTCGTATAAAAGTAAACAAGGCTCATTAAGAGAGTTGTGTTCACATACCTATTACTCCTGAAATAGCATTAAATGTTCAGTGACAAGGAAACCCCCAAATCGTGTGGTGTTTTTATTACTTAGCCGTGAAGCAAACATCACAAATGCAATGGTGCATGTTTACTACAAGCACAGTATTCAACATCTGTCATAATGACAGTGACAAGTATGAGTACAAAATAGAACTATTGAAATTTGTGTCAGGCATAGATTATCCGATATAAATGACTTGAAATGTAAAAATAGAAAAGGGAAATATGCGGAGCATATGAAACTGGGCAATGAAAAAGCAAGCAACGTCATCAGGGAATACAAATAATAATAAGACTGAATAAGAAATGTTGTCTTTTTAACAGCGTTTTGCCTAGTTTTGTTAATTTGCCCCGGATATAATATTGTCGGCATGATTCACGAAGCCATCTGAATCAAAACAGTTAATTGTTTAGGACTCAACTGGGTAAAATAAGTTGCTCTAATCATTTGAACTCAGCAACAAGACACAGATATAGCTTGTTTAAACAACAACAAGTGGTAAACTTGGCATCAAACCCTTAAATTCTGATGCACAATATTATGGATAAAACGTATGTAAATCACTACCCTAAAAAGGACGAGCTGGCTATGTGCATATTAATTAGTGACACAATTCTGTGAAATGCATTGATTCAATCAAACATAATTATTATTGGTATTTTATTATTTACTTATCATGGCCATTTGGCAAAATTACATGTAAAATAATTTGAATATACAGATTAAAAACATTAAAAACATTGTACACTTTCAGAACTTTTAAGACATCAAGACTTGCATATAAGGAAAAAATGTATTAAATTAGAAAAGCGCCAAATTGCACACACATATTGACTACGACCAAAATATTGTTGCACATGTATTGAAAAACATCAAAATATACGAAATTTCAAAACATGACAAAAAATATTATTAAAAAAGTCATTCTTGGCAGTAAAGAACAAACACGTGATGTAACGCTTTAACTAATGTACTTCGTCGGATTATCATCATGAACAGGAACAGAAATATATCAAAAAAATATATATAGAAACTTAAAATATTTACGCTTACTTCAGAACGATTCAATGAAACATGAATGTGCTGGCAGAAAACACACTGTTCAGTTCAGTAAATTTATGCACCGTCATGCTGTTTTTGATTTATGTATTAAAAGTGAAATTTTCATGTATCATTGATACAAAGATGTTTTGGATTATAATAATGTTTTACATGATTACGACACAGAAATTTCCTTTTTATTATTTCATTTCATATATATTTTTACAAAGCTTTATTGCTAGGAATTGTTAACGAGAAAATATAGCCATTATTAAAAGTGCGAAAGAAAAAGAATATTAATCCTAATCCTTAGTTCTAATTTGGAATTTTCTTTCCTGGAAGATTGGGAATATTTAGTCAAAATTTGATTGAATACCAAAAATCCAAAATAATATGCCAAAATCTATTTCTCTTTTTAGTTCTCTTTCTATCGATTTCCATACTTAAGGGCAAACAAGCTATGTGCAAATCATCATGTTTCGGGATACTGGCGCTTATATCTATATGAAGATTACATACACCTGAACATCTAACTCACCTTTTACACCCAACATACTCAATTCCTCCAAGTGCAATAAATAATCTTGTAAACGTGTCTTCTATTTCAGTCAAACCAGACCAAAAATGCGCTGGAATGAAGGTAGTATATAGCTCACATACACTCTTGTTGCAATGTAATACTCACCTACATATTAGGTGATAATTATAATTTATATGATTTATGTTTTTGGGTCGAAGTGATGTACTATTTTAAGAAATTATTGAATTCAAATTTGCGCGAGTAATCGACGAGGCACTTTCCTTGCCTCCTTATTCCCTATTCAATTTGTACTAGTCAGCATCAGCCGTGCAGGGGCAACTACATAATAGCGTTACGTAAGCTCGGCTACCTCCCAGACATTAATGAAGCATGTTTTAAATGGTCATGAAGGAATATTTTGAGTTGAATGAACAGGTATTTTTGTGTCGTATTTCATGTCATTTGATCATTGGTGCACGTGTGCATAACATGTCTACATAGGTTGTTCTATGTGCCTCAATAAATTCTATTATGGACTTACTTTGCTTACATGTGTACATCAGAGGTAGCTGAACTAAGCACTACGTTTATCATTGAATATTGAGCTTCTCTACTCTGCAAACATGAAAAAAGTCTGATGAAACACATTTTACCCAATAGCTATGTTCGACATACACATGTTTCCATTACACTTCAGACCAAAGCACAAACAACGATCTTCCCAAGCATATTTTTTCATCCTCTATCTCAACACATCAAATACTCGCATAGTGACAAAAAAATGGCGGGAATTGACCCGAGTGTGGATTGTCCACTTCTAAGCCAACAGTTTACATTGCCGATACGATGAACTAACGCCATAAGGGTCTCTTGATGATATTCATATAATTCGCAACGCTAAAGGGAATAGATCAAGTAGAAAGAAATCAAATCAAGTGATTTCGATAAATATTTATTTATATGTATTACCTCTTACCAATGCTATATAATATAACCTCTAAAATCCCATGGACTGATGGAAATATCGCAACGAGCACTTGTAGGTATGAATATATATTGGGACGTCAGTAGTGTGTGTAGTCGATAATCACTCTTGCTACACAAGATTTGTTATATCTCTCTATCATTACCTCACATCGGAGCTTTCAATCAACCTGCAAAACCCTCCGTATCGAATTAAAGTTTCATATCGATTATAGCCCTGTCTGTTATTATACGATCCTTGAAGACCTGCAGGACACGATTCACTTTATAACAGAAAGACCACGTCTTCTTATCACTTTGTCAAGGAGGGAACATGTCCTTGTTTTGATCGAGGATAGTGAGCAAGACATGTTGATCGATGTGATAAAATCTGGTATTTGCATCAGTTTACAAATCCAATTATTTGTGTATACATCCAACTGAACATCTTGTTACATGGGCTCTATCCATATTTGTACATGTTTGACATTAGATTATGTTTCAAATGATGAATTAACCTATATAACAACATGATATTAGCAGGTTAGGTGTTAATATCAAATAAATCTCAATGGGGTCGTGTGTGTTTGCATCCTAAGCTTATCCTGACAACATACATCTGCCTGTCACGGCTACTTCACACGGACATTTTGTCTTCATTTAGAAAGAGTGTTCCCTGCTATTAAGCTTAATTTCCCGCCCATTCTAAATGTGCTCACGTGTCTGTCGTAATTAATGTTGCATCTTTAGTTAAATTGACCGTTAAGTATTAGAGGTGTTTCACCTAAGCGGTGAACCTGTTGATGGCCTCATCTGTTTATTGGTTAATTCGTGATTTTATCGATGCTCTTTATTTGTTCCACGTCCATGTACCACGTCATACATAGTGAAAGTCTGATAGTGATATATGATATTCTGGAGTGACTTTGGCCACATTGACCAGTGATAATGCTACTGATGTGACTAGAATACAAAACTAGTAGGCTTGTGATGGCCAAACAATCAATGGCTATGAAGCTTTAAAGGTACTTGCGTGAATGTTCTTAATCATCCAGTAGTTGTAAACAGAGTTTTTGAAATAAACTTAATATTGGAACTTACTTTTTCAACTTTGCAAGTTTCGTCTGGAACCACCAGATTTCACCTGGGAACTGACCCGCTGGACTGGTTACGTGAAAGACGCCTAGATATCGTCTTGATGGCTCGGTCTCATGCATGAGATATTAAGCAACCACCACTGAACAAAGTGGGTGACTCCTCTTTAACTTATCTCATACATGGGAAAGGCCAACAAGACGATACCTAGCCGTATATCACGTGACCAGCCCAGCGAGTCAGTTACCTGATGAAGTTGCAAAAAGTAAGTTCCAATAGCTATGTTCGACATACACATGTTTCCATTAATGGTTGTTGGTAATGAATACTTATAATGTACAAGATCTCTTTGTAATGATCCGAGTGTCACAAGTTAGTGTCACAGAATTACAAAAAATGTCAAGGCCATATTTGTGAAAGTTTGATGTGAATGAGCTTTATTTGGCATTGTTGTATTTTAAGAACTTCACGTGTCGTGCTCAGGCATATAAGTCGGTTAATATGATTTAGAGATATGATCCAATTTTAGTAATGTTCAATGTATTTTTGAGTTGAGTGCAACTTGAAAATATTTAAATCTAAGGTTTAAATTTTGGTTGGTTTTTAGCATAGCCTTTGAATAGCAATTTCGAGGGGTAAATAATTTATTACCCTTAATTTCCTTGATCAATTGACTCCAAACTAAGCTAATCGTATTTAAATATTGGACAATATCAAGTATTATGACGGTATGGGCATTTCTGACACTTCATACTGCACTCTTCATATGAGCACGTCCAACGCATAGACAGCGACATAACACTTCAGACCAAAGCACAAACAACGATCCTCCCAAGCATATATTTTCATCCTCTATCTCAACACATCAAATACGCGCATAGTGACAAAAATGGCGGGAATTGACCCGAGTGTGGATTGTCCACTTCTAAGCCAACAGTTTACATTGTCGATACGATAAACTAACGCCATAAGGGTCTCTTGATGATATTCATATAATTCGCAACGCTAAAGGGAATAGATCAAGTAGAAAGAAATCAAATCAAGTGATTTCGATAAATATTTATTTATATGTATTACCTCTTACCAATGCTATATAATATAACCTCTAAAATCCCATGGACTGATGGAAATATTGTAACGAGTAGGTATGAATATATATTGGGACGTCAGTAGTGTGTGTAGTCGATAATCACTCTTGCTACACAAGATTTGTTATCTCTCTATCATTACCTCACATCGGAGCTTTCAATCAACCTGCAAAACCCTCCGTATCGAATTAAAGTTTCATATCGATTATAGCCCTGTCTGTTTTTATACGATCCTTGAAGACCTGGAGGACACGATTCACTTTATATCAGAAAGACCACGTCTTTTTATCACTTTGTCAAGGAGGGAACATGTCCTTGTTTTGATCGAGGATAGTGTGGAAGACATGTTGATCGATGTGATAAAATCTGGTATTTGCATCAGTTTACAAATCCAATTATTTGTGTATACATCCAACTGAACATCTTGTTACATGGGCTCTGTCCATATTTGTACAATTTTGACATCAAATTATGTTTCAAATGATGAATTAACCTATTTAACATGATATTAGCAGGTTATGTGTTAATACCAAATAAATCTCAATGAGGTCGTGTGTGTTTGCATCCTAAGCTTAATCCTGACAACATACATCTGCCTGTCACGGCTACTTCACACGGACATTTTGTCTTTATTTAGAAAGTGTGTTCCCTGCTCAATTTCACGCCCATTTTAAATGTGCTCACGTGTCTGTCGTAATTAATGTTGCATCTTCAGTTAAAGTGACGGTAGGTATTAGATGTGTTTCACCTAAGCGATGAACCTGTTGATGGCCTCATCTGTTTATTGGTTAATTCGTGATTTTATCGATGCCCTTTATTTGTTTCGTGTCCATTTACCACTTCATATATAGGGAAAGTCTGATAATGATATATGATGTTCTGGAGTGACTTTGGCCACATTGTTCAGTGGTAATGCTACTGATGTGACTAGAATACAAAACCAGCAGGTTTGTGATGGCCAAACAATCAATGGCTATGAAGCTTTAAAGGCACTTGAGTGAATGTTCTTAATCATCCAGTAATAGTAAACAGAGTTTTTGAAATAAACCTAATACTGGAAGTTACTTTTTCAACTTTGCTAAGTTGCGTCTGGCAACTGAACCGCTGGACTGGTCACGTGATAGACGGCTAGGTACCGTCTTGATGGCCCGGTCCCATGCATGAGATATTAAGCAAACACCACTGAATAAAAGTGGGTGACTCCTCTTTAACTTATCTCCTGCATGGGAAAGGCCATTGAGACTATACCTAGCCGTCTATCGTGTGACCAGCCCAGCGAGTCAGTTACCTGATGAAGTTCCAGTATTAGATTTTGTTTGAAGACATTATCAGGAATAAAAATATTTCATTTTGCAGGAATGGCAGTAATTAAAATTGTCATTAGGTGGTATCTTTTCATAATGAAAAATATTAGCAAAGATGTTAAGAAAACCAAAGTGCTGATGAATACGAATGCATTTGTGTTTCCGTGTAGATAGACTCTTCCAGCATTGATAGTTTACTTTTATTATGTCGAATTCGGTCTTGGTACTTGCAAGGTATGTTAGCACGTCACCTTGGTCTGGGGCGGACATTTTAAAAATGAATTTAGGAGAGCAGCAACGACATCACTTGCATTACATTCCAGATGTTAAATCTACAGCATATGCAAAATTTGAGGAAATTCGCACGAGTCCGTTTTATTTTAGGGCCATTTGTCTATAACTGGTCTTTACATGTAGCCCTATGGAGAGAGTGCCCGTTGAGGGCGCTATAACCCCATTTTAGGAACAAAAATGTGATTTAAAAAAAACGGACTCGTGCGAATTTTCTAAAATTTTCAGAGTATGTAGTATGAACATGTAGAAATATAATCAAGTAGTTGCCCTATCTGCTCTCCTCCAAAAAAATAAAAAGTCCTATACCTCAATGATAATGAAACCTAGGTGGCACACCTATACTCGTTACGAAAATGCAACAATCTGATTTCATAATTTCACGAATCACTGACAGTGTCGTAATTACAAAGTATCGTTGCTACCTATTTGTCATTGGTTTCAAACTAATGACTATACGATGTACGCGTAAAATTTAATATATACTTGGTTTCTTTTGGCAAAACCTTTCCGTCATGTTCCTGTTTGAAAATTCCTCCTGTTTGTAAAGGTAAACAAGGCTCATTAAGAGAGTTGTGTTCACATACCTATTACTCCTGAAATAGCATTAAATGTTCAGTGACAAGTAAACCCCCTAAATCGTGTAGTGTTTTTATTACTTAGCCGTGAAGCAGACATCACAAATGCAATGGTGCATGTTTACTACAAGCACAGTATTTAACATCTGTCATAATGACAGTTGTGACAAGTATGAGTACAAAATAGAACTATTGAAATTTGTGTCAAGCATAGATTATCCGATATAAATGACTTGAAATGTAAAAATAGAAAAGGGAAATATGCGGAGCATATGAAACTGGGCAATGAAAAAGCAACCAACGTCATCAGGGAATACAAATAATAATAATAAGACTGAATAAGAAATGTTTTTTTCACAGCGTTTTGTCTAGTTTTGTTAATTTGCCCCAGATATAATCATAATTGTCGGCATGATTCACGAACCCATCTGAATCAAAACTGTGAATTGTTTAGGACTCACCTGGGTAAAATAAGTTGCTCTAGTCATTTGAACTCAGCAACAAGACACAGATATAGCTTGTTTAAACAATAACAAGTGGTAAACATGGCCTCAAACTCTTAAATTCTGACACAATATATGGATAAAGCCCAGCAAACACAAAAATGTTTTTAAAACGTTTTAAATAAGTTATATTTTGGCTTTTGGTTTAGGTAAAAACGTTTTACTAACATTTAAATGTCGGGTTATATAAAGGTCATAAAAACGTTTTTAAAACTTTATTGCAAATATTTTGGGCAAACATTTCTCGCAAAATATTTTTTCAACCTCAAAATAACTTTCTGTTTAGAATGTTTTGTATCAAGTTTTCAAGAATGTTTTTGGAATGTTATTAAAACGTTTTTATACCCTCTATATAACCCGACATTTAAACATTTTCTGTAAAACATTTTTGTTTGCGCAGTAGATTATCAAAAAATGTTTTTAAGGTTATGAAACCGTCTTATACTCTTAATATACCATTTATATAACCCGACATTTAAACGTTTTCTGACAACTTTTTATAACCTTTTGAGAATGATGTCGAAAACGTTTTGTACTACCCTAAAAAAGGACGAGCTGGCTATGTGCATATTGATTTGTGACATAACTCTGTGAAACGCATTGATTCAATCAAATATAATTATTATTGGTATTTTATTATTGACATATCGTGGCCATTTGGCCAAATTACATGTAAAATTACAAAAATTTGAATATATATAATTATTAAAAACATTAAAAACATTGTACACTTTCATAACTTTTAAAAGACATCAAGACTTGCATATAAGGAAAAAATGTATCAAATTAGAAAAGCACCAAATTGCACACAAATATTGACTACGACCAAAATATTACTGCACATGTATTGAAAAACATCAAAATATACGAAATTTCAAAACATGATAAAAATATTATTAAAAAAGTCATTCTTGGCAGTAAAGAACATACACGTGATGTAAGGCTTTAACTAATGTACTTTGTCGGATTATCATCATGAGCAGGAACAGAAATATAAAAATATATATTGAAATTTAAAATATTTACGCTTACTTCAGGACGATTCAATGAAACATGAATGTGCTTACAGAAAACACACTGTTCAGTTCAGTAAATTTATGCACCGTCAAGCTGTTTTTGATTTATGTATTAAAAGTGAAATTTTCATGTATCAGTGATACAAAGATGCTTTGGATTAAATGTTTTGTATGATTACGACACAGAAATTTCCTTTTTATTATTTCATTTCATATATATTTTTACAAAGCTTTATTGCTAGGAATTGTTAATGAGAAAAATTATTATTAAAATCATTATTAAAAGTGCGAAAAAAAATAATACTAATCCTAATCCTTAGTTCTAATCTGGAATTTTCTTTCCTGGAAGATTGGGAATATTTTAGTCAAAGAATACCAAAATCCAAAATAATATGTCAAAATCTATTTCTCTTTTTAGTTCTCTTTCTATCGATTTCCATACTTAAGGGCAAACAAGCTATGTGCAAATCATCATGTTTCGGGATACTGGCGCTTATATTTATATGAAGATTACATACACCTGAACATCTAACTCACCTTTTACACCCAACATACTCAATTCCTCCAAGCGCAATAAATAATCTTGCAAACGTGTCTTCTATTTCAGTCAAAGCAGACCCAAAATGCGCTGGAATGAAGATAGTATATAGCTCGCATACACTCCTGTTGCCATGTAATACTCACCTACATATTAGGTGATAATTATAATTTATGATTTATGTTTTTGGGTCGAAGTGGTGTACTATTTTAAGAAATTATTGAATTCAAATCGACGAGGCACTTTCCTTGCCTCCTTATTCCCTATTCAATTTGCACTAGTCAGCATCAGTCGTGCAGGGGCAACTACATAATAGCGTTACGTAAGCTCGGCTACCTCCCATACATTAATGAAGCATGTTTGGGGGTGATAGTTGAGGAAAATACATGATTTTCATTCTTTTTAATGGTCATGAAGGAATATTTAGAGTTGAATTAACAGGTATTTTGTGTCGTATTTGATGTCATTTGATCATTGGTGCACAATGAAATTTCTACATAGTTTATACTATATGCCTCAATAAATTCTATTATGGACTTACTTTGCTTACATGTGAACATCAGAGGTAGTTGAACTGAGCACTGCAAACATGTAAACATTCTGATGATACACTTTTTACCCAATAGCTGTGTTCAACGTGTTTCCATTTATGGTTGTTAAATGAATACTTAAATGCACTAGATCTCTTTGTAATGATCCGAGTGTTACAAGTTAGTGTCACAGAATTTCAAAAATGTCAAGGCCATATTGGTAAAAGTTTGATGTGAATGAGCTTTATTTGGTATTGTTGTATTTTAAGAACGTCACGTGACGTGCTCAGGCATATAAGTCGGTTGATATGATTTAGAGATATGATCCAATTTTAGTAATGTTCAATGTATTTTTGAGTTGAGTGCAACTTGAAAATATTTAAATCTAAGGAACGGTGGGACAAATTTTGGTTGGTTTTCAGCAGTGTGTAGCCTTTGAATAGCAATTTGAGGGACAAATTACCCTTAATTTCCTTGATCAATCGACTCAAAACTAATAAGCTAATGGTATTTAAATATTGGACAATATCAAGTATTATGACGGTATGGTCATTTCTGACACTTCATACTGCACTCTTCATATGAGCACATCCAACGCATAGACAACGACATAACACTTCAGACCAAAGCACAAACAACGATCTTCCCAAGCATATATTTTCATCCTCTATCGCAACACATCAAATACGCGCATAGTGACAAAAAATGGCGGGAATTGACCCGAGTGTGGATTGTCCACTTCTAAGCCAACGGTTTACATTGCCGATACGATGAACTAACGCCATAAGGGTCTCTTGATGATATTCATATATGGGCAACGCTAAAGGGAATAGATCAAGTAGAAAGAAATCAAATCAAGTGATTTCGATAAATATTTATTTATATGTATTACCTCTTACCAATGCTATATAATATAACCTCTAAAATCCCATGGACTGATGGAAATACCGTAACGAGCACTTGTAGGTATGAATATATATTGGGACGTCAGTAGCGTGTGTAGTCGATAATCACTCTTGCTACACAAGATTTGTTATCTCTCTATCATTACCTCACATCGGAGCTTTCAATCAACCTGCAAAACCCTCCGTATCGAATTAAAGTTTCATATCGATTATAGCCAGGTCTGTTTTTATACGATCCTTGAAGACCTGGAGGACACGATTCACTTTATATCAAAAAGACCACGTCTTTTTATCACTTTGTCAAGGAGGGAACATATGTCCATGTTTTGATCGAGGATAGTGAGGAAGACATGTTGATATAATCTGGCATTTGCATCAGTTTACAAATCCAATTATTTGTGTATACATCCAACTGAACATCTTGTTACATGGGCTCTATCCATATTTGTACAATTTTGACATTAGATTATGTTTCAAATGATGAATTAACCTATTTAACACGATATTAGCAGGTTAGGTGTTAATACCAAATAAATCTCAATGAGTCGTGTGTGTTTGCATCCTAAGCTCATCCTGACAACATACATCTGCCTGTCACGGCTACTTCACACGGACATTTTGTCTTTATTTAGAAAGAGTGTTCCCTGCTATTAAGCTCAATTTCACGCCCATTTTGAATGTGCTCACGTGTCTGTCGTAATTAATGTTGCATCTTCAGTTAAATTGACGGTAGGTATTAGAGGTGTTTCACCTAAGCGATGAACCTGTTGATGGCCTCATCTGTTTATTGGTTAATTCGTGATTTTATCGATGCCCTTTATTTGTTTCGTGTCCATTTACCACTTCATATATAGGGAAAGTCTGATAATGATATATGATGTTCTGGAGTGACTTTGGCCACAATGGTAATGCTACTGATGTGACTAGAATACAAAACCAGCAGGTTTGCGATGGCCAAACAATCAATGGCTATGAAGCTTTAAAGGCACTTGAGTGAATGTTCTTAATCATCCAGTAGTAGTAAACAGAGTTTTTGAAATAAACCTAATACTGGAAGTTACTTTTTCAACTTTGCTAAGTTGCGTCTGGCAACTGAACCGCTGGACTGGTCACGTGATAGACGGCTAGGTATCGTCTTGATGGCCCGGTCCCATGCATGAGATATTAAGCAAACACCACTGAATAAAAGTGGGTGACTCCTCTTTAACTTATCTCATGCATGGGAAAGGCCATCGAGGATGATCGAGACGATACCTAGCCGTCTATCATGTGACCAGCCCAGCGAGTCAGTTACCTGATGAAGTTCCAGTATTAGATTTTGTTTGAAGGCATTATCAGGAATAAAAATATTTCATTTGGCAGGAATGGCAGTAATTAAAATTGTCATTAGGTGGTGTCTTTTCATAATGAAAAATATTAGCAAAGATGTTAAGAAAACCAAAGTGCTGATGAATACGAATGCATTTGTGTTTCCGTGTAGATAGACTCTTCCAGCATTGATAGTTTACTTTTATTATGTCGAATTCGGTCTTGGTACTTGCAAGGTATGTTAGCACACCTATACTCGTTACGAAAATGCAACAATCTGATTTCATAATTTCACGAATCACTGACAGTGATTACAAAGTATTGTTTCTACCTATTTGTTATTGGTTTCAAACTAATGACTATACGATGTACGCGTAAAATTTAATATATATATAATTGGTTTCTTTTGGCAAAACTTTCCGTCATGTTCTTGTTTGAAAATTCCTTCTGTTTGTAAAAGTAAACAAGGCTCATTAAGAGAGTTGTGTTCACATACCTATTACTCCTGAAATAGCATTAAATGTTCAGTGACAAGAAAACCCCCAAATCGTGTGGTGTTTTTATTACTTAG
Source organism: Amphiura filiformis (assembly GCF_039555335.1). Taxonomy (NCBI): domain Eukaryota; kingdom Metazoa; phylum Echinodermata; class Ophiuroidea; order Amphilepidida; family Amphiuridae; genus Amphiura; species Amphiura filiformis. The sequence continues at coordinate 24,017,286 of NC_092632.1, read as the reverse complement.
CCGTGAAGCAGACATCACAAATGCAATGGTGCATGTTTACTACAAGCACAGTATTCAACATCTGTCATAATGACAGTTATGACAAGTATGAGTACAAAATAGAACTATTGAAATTTGTGTCAAGCATAGATGATCCGTTATAAATGACTTGAAATGTAAAAATAGAAAAGGGAAATATGCGGAGCATATGAAACTGGGCAATGAAAAAGCAAGCAACGTCATCAGGGAATACAAATAATAATAAGACTGAATAAGAAATGTTGTCTTTTTCACAGCGTTTTGCCTAGTTTTGTTAATTTGCCCCGGATATAATTGTCGGCGTGATTCACGAAGCCATCTGAATCAAAACAGTTAGGCCTAATTGTTTAGGATCCAACTGGGTAATAAATGAATATATGAATACAAAAGCCACCCAAGTCCATACTTGAGTTAAGCATGGGAAATTGTTGCTATACATAGGCCTGTCATATGTATGAAAGAACAACTCAAATTCACCCTCTGTGTCTATTGAGCATGTGAAAAATAGCATGTATGAAAGAATCACCCAATTCCACGATTTGAGTTTAGTAACACATTGATTGAAATCCAGTATGTATAAAAGTCCACTTCTAACACATTCATTGCTAGAGAGTGACTTTTGAAAAAAAAATGGGTGTAATAAAGGAAAGTGTGTGGTTTATATTACATGGCAGAATGCTTATCAACATTATACATACCTGTGTGCTTTATTTTATATTATCTTACTAGTGGTAATCTCATTCTAACATTGTTGTCTTTGTATATGATTAAAAAAACCACCCAAGTCCAAAATTTAAAATGAATCCCACGAAGTCCCTGAAATGCTAATCGTCATACCTAATGCAGGTTAATCAACTCATTTGCACGTAAAACTTACCATATTGACCAGGTAAATCTAACTGAAGGAATTAAAATGATACACAGGTTTTTCTCTCAAAATCACTTCCCATGGACTTGGGTGGCTTTTGTATTCATGTATCCAATTGACACACAGACACACAGTATATCTGCCATGTGTGACTGCTCTGTATAGGACCCAACTGGGTAAAATAGGTTGCTCTAATCATTTGAATTCAGCAACATGACACAGATATATTTTGTTTAAACAATAACAAGCTGTAAACATGGCCTCAAACCCTTAAATTCTGATGCACAATATCCCAGCAAACACAAAACGTTTTCGACATCATTCGCAAAAGGTTATAAAAGGTTGTCAGAAAACGTTTAAATGTCGGGTTATATAAAGGGTATATTAAGAGTATAAAACGTTTTCATAACCTTAAAAAACAATTTTTGATAATCTACTACTCAGCAAACAAAAATGTTTTACAGAAAACGTTTAAATGTCGGGTTATATAAAGAGTATAAAAACGTTTTAATAACATTCCAAAAACATTCTTGAAAACTTGATACAAAACATTCTAAACAAAATGTTATTTTGGGGTTGAAAAAATATTTTGCGAAAAATGTTTGCCCAAAATATTTTCAATAACATTTTAAAAACATTTTCATGACCTTTATATAACCCGACATTTAAATGTTATTAAAAGGTTTTGAAACAAACATTTTAAGAACATTTCTGTGTTTGCTGGGTTCAAATATTTTAACATAATGTTATTTAAGTATTGACACAATATTTGGCAAAAATGTTTGCAAAAATAGTTTACAATAACATTTTTTGAAAACATTTAAAAATATTGTTGTAGTGTGTTTTCATACAAAACGTTTTAACACGTTATCATGACCTTTATATAACCCGACATTTTAATGTTATTAAAACGTTTTTACCTAAACCAAAAGCCAAAATATAACTTATTTAAAACGTATTTAAAACGTTTTTGTGTTTGCTGGGATATGGATAAAACGTATGCAAAACACTACCCTAAAAAGGACGAGCTGGCTATGTGCATATTGATTAGTGACACAACTCTGTGAAACGCATTGATTCAATCAAATATAATTATTATTGGTATTTTATTATTCACATATCGTGGCCATTTGGCCAAATTACATGTAAAATTACAATTTGAACATACATATTAAAAACATTAAAAACATTGTACACTTTCATAACTTTTAAAAGAAATCACCACTTGCATTTATATAAGGAAAAAATGTATCAAATTAGAAAAGCACCAAATTGCACACAAATATTGACTACGACTAAAATATTATTGCACATGTATTGAAAAACATCAAAATATACGAAATTTCAAAACATGACAAAACATATTATACAAAAGTCATTCTTTGCACTAAAGAACATACACGTGATGTATGGCTTTAACTAATGTACTTTGTCGGATTATCATCATGAGCAGGAACAGAAATATAATTGAAACTTAAAATATTTCCACTTACTTCAGGACGATTCAATGAAACATGAATGTGCTTACAGAAAACACACTGTTCAGTTCAGTAAATTTATGCACCGTCATACTGTTTTTGATTTATGTATTAAAAGTGAAATTTTCATGTATCAGTGATACAAAGATGCTTTGGATTAAAATAATGTTTTGTATGATTACGACACAGAAATTTCATTTTTATTATTTCATTTCATATATATTTTTACAAAGCTTTATTGCTAGGAATTGTTAACGAGAAAAGATGGCCATTATTAAAAGTGCGAAAAAAAAAAATATTAATCCTAATCCTTATAGTTCTAATCTGGAATTTTTTCCTGGAAGATTGGGAATATTTAGTCAAAATTTGATTGAATACCAAAAATCCAAAATAATATGTCAAAATTTATTTCTCTTTTTAGTTCTCTTTCTATCGATTTCCATACTTAAGGGCAAACAAGCTATATGCAAATCATCATGTTTCGGGATACAGGCGCTTATATCTATATGAAGATTACATACACCTGAACATCTAACTCACCTTTTACACCGAACATACTTAATTCCTCCAAGCGCAATAAATAATCTTGCAAACGTGTCTTCTATTTCAGTCAAACCAGACCAAAAATGCGCTGGAATGAAGGTAGTATATAGCTCACATACACTCTTGTTGCAATGTAATACGCACCTACATATTAGGTGATAATTAGAATTTATGATTTATGTTTTTGGGTCGAAGTGATGTACTATTTAAAAAAATTATTGAATTCAAATTTGCGCGAGTAATCGATGAGGCACTTTCCTTGCCTCCTTATTCCCTATTCAATTTGTACTAGTCAGCATCAGCCGTGCAGGGGCAACTACATAATAGCGTTACGTAAGCTCGGCTACCTCCCAGACATTAATGAAGCATGTTTGGGGGTGACAGTTGAGAAAGTACATGATTTTAATATTTTTTAAATGGTCATGAAGGGATATTTTGAGTTGAATGAACAGGTATTTTTGTGTCGTATTTGATGTCATTTGATCATTGGTGCACGTGTGCATAAAATTTCTACATAGGTTGTTCTATGTGCCTCAATAAATTCTATTATGGACTTACTTTGCTTACATGTGTACATCAGAGGTAGCTGAACTATAGCACTACGTTGATCATTGAATATTGCGCTTCTCTACTCTGCAAACATGAAAAAAGTCTGATGAAACACATTTTACCCAATAGCTATGTTCAACATACACATGTTTCCATTAATGGTTGTTGGTAATGAATACTTATGTACAAGATCTCTTTGTAATGATCCGAGTGTCACAAGTTAGTGTCACAGAATTTCAAAAATGTCAAGGCCATATTGGTAAAAGTTTGATGTGAATGAGCTTTATTTGGTATTGTTGTATTTTAAGAACGTCACGTGACGTGCACAGGCATATAAGTCGGTTAATATACATACACTCTTGTTGCAATGTAATACTCACCTACATATTAGGTGATAATTATAATTTATGATTTATGTTTTTGGGTCGAAGTGATGTACTATTTAAAAAAATTATTGAATTCAAATTTGCGCGAGTAATCGACGAGGCACTTTCCTTGCCTCCTTATTCCCTATTCAATTTGTACTAGTCAGCACCAACCGTGCAGGGGCAACCACATAATAGCGTTACGTAAGCTCGGCTACCTCCCAGACATTAATGAAGCATGTTTGGGGGTGACAGTTGAGGAATGTACATGATTTTCATTTTTTTTAAATGGTCATGAAGGAATATTTTGAGTTGAATGAACAGGTATTTTGTGTCGTATTTGATGTCATTTGATCATTGGTGCACAATGAAATTTCTACATAGTTTGTACTATGTGCCTCAATAAATTATATTATGGACTTACTTTGCTTTCATGTGTACATCAGAGGTAGTTGAACTGAGCACTGCAAACATGTAAACATTCTGATGATACACTTTTTACCCAATAGCTGTGTTCAACGTGTTTCCATTTATGGTTGTTAAATGAATACTTAAATGCACTAGATCTCTTTGTAATGATCCGAGTGTTACAAGTTAGTGTCACAGAATTTCAAAAATGTCAAGGCCATATTGGCAAAAGTTTGATGTGAATGAGCTTTATTTGGTATTGTTGTATTTTAAGAACGTCACGTGACGTGCACAGGCATATAAGTCGGTTAATATGATTTAGAGATATGATCCAATTTTAGTAATGTTCAATGTATTTTTGAGTTGAGTGCAACTTGAAAATATTTAAATCTAAGGAACGGTGGGACAAATTTTGGTTGGTTTTCAGCACAGTGTGTAGCCTTTGAATAGCAATTTGAGGGACAAATTACCCTTAATTTCCTTGATCAATCGACTCAAAACTAATAAGCTAATGGTATTTAAATATTGGACAATATCAAGTATTATGACGGTATGGTCATTTCTGACACTTCATACTGCACTCTTCATATGAGCACATCCAACGCATAGACAGCGACATAACACTTCAGACCAAAGCACAAACAACGATCTTCCCAAGCATATATTTTCATCCTCTATCGCAACACATCAAATACGCGCATAGTGACAAAATGGCGGGAATTGACCCGAGTGTGGATTGTCCACTTCTAAGCCAACGGTTTACATTGCCGATACGATGAACTAACGCCATAAGGGTCTCTTGATGATATTCATATAATTCGCAACGCTAAAGGGAATAGATCAAGTAGAAAGAAATCAAATCAAGTGATTTCGATAAATATTTATTTATATGTATTACCTCTTACCAATGCTATATAATATAACCTCTAAAATCCCATGGACTGATGGAAATATCGTAACGAGCACTTGTAGGTATGAATATATATTGGGACGTCAGTAGCGTGTGTAGTCGATAATCACTCTTGCTACACAAGATTTGTTATCTCTCTATCATTACCTCACATCGGAGCTTTCAATGAACCTGCAAAACCCTCCGTATCGAATTAAAGTTTCATATCGATTATAGCCAGGTCTGTTTTTATACGATCCTTGAAGACCTGGAGGACACGATTCACTTTATATCAAAAAGACCACGTCTTTTTATCACTTTGTCAAGGAGGGAACATATGTCCATGTTTTGATCGAGGATAGTGAGGAAGACATGTTGATATAATCTGGCATTTGCATCAGTTTACAAATCCAATTATTTGTGTATACATCCAACTGAACATCTTGTTACATGGGCTCTATCCATATTTGTACAATTTTGACATTAGATTATGTTTCAAATGATGAATTAACCTATTTAACACGATATTAGCAGGTTAGGTGTTAATACCAAATAAATCTCAATGAGGTCGTGTGTGTTTGCATCCTAAGCTCATCCTGACAACATACATCTGCCTGTCACGGCTACTTCACACGGACATTTTGTCTTTATTTAGAAAGAGTGTTCCCTGCTATTAAGCTCAATTTCACGCCCATTTTGAATGTGCTTACGTGTCTGTCGTGATTAATGTTGCATCTTCAGTTAAATTGACGGTAGGTATTAGAGGTGTTTCACCAAGCGATGAACCTGTTGATGGCCTCATCTGTTTATTGGTTAATTCGTGATTTTATCGATGCCCTTTATTTGTTTCGTGTCCATTTACCACTTCATATAAATAGGGAAAGTCTGATAATGATATATGATGTTCTGGAGTGACTTTGGCCACATTGATCAATGGTAATGCCACTGATGTGACTAGAATACAAAACCAGCAGGTTTGCGATGGCCAAACAATCAATGGCTATGAAGCTTTAAAGGCATTGAGTGAATGTTCTTAATCATCCAGTAGTAGTAAACAGAGTTTTTGAAATAAACCTAATACTGGAAGTTACTTTTTCAACTTTGCTAAGTTGCGTCTGGCAACTGAACCGCTGGACTGGTCACGTGATAGTCGGCTAGGTATCGTCTTGATGGCCCGGTCCCATGCATGAGATATTAAGCAAACACCACTGAATAAAAGTGGGTGACTCCTCTTTAACTTAGCTCATGCATGGGAAAGGCCATCGAGACGATACCTAGCCGTCTATCACGTGACCAGCCCAGCGAGCAGTTACCTGATGAAGTTCCAGTATTAGACTTTGTTTGAAGGCATTATCAGGAATAAAAATATTTCATTTTGCAGGAATGGCAGTAATTAAAATTGTCATTAGGTGGTGTCTTTTCATAATGAAAAATATTAGCAAAGATGTTAAGAAAACCAAAGTGCTGATGAATACGAATGCATTTGTGTTTCCGTGTAGATAGACTCTTCCAGCATTGATATTTTACTTTTATTATGTCGAATTCGGTCTTGGTACTTGCAAGGTATGTTAGCACACCTATACTCGTTACGAAAATGCAACAATCTGATTTCATAATTTCACGAATCACTGACAGTGATTACAAAGTATTGTTTCTACCTATTTGTTATTGGTTTCAAACTAATGACTATACGATGTACGCGTAAAATTTAATATATAATTGGTTTCTTTTGGCAAAACCTTTCCGTCATGTTCTTGTTTGAAAATTCCACCTGTTTGTAAAGGTAAACAAGGCTCATTAAGAGAGTTGTGTTCACATACCTATTACTCCTGAAATAGCATTAAATGTTCAGTGACAAGAAAACCCCCAAATCGTGTGGTGTTTTTATTACTTAGCCGTGAAGCAGACATCACAAATGCAATGGTGCATGTTTACTACAAGCACAGTATTTAACATCTGTCATAATGACAGTTGTGACAAGTATGAGTACAAAATAGAACTATTGAAATCTGTGTCAAGCATAGATGATCCGTTATAAATGACTTGAAATGTAAAAATAGAAAAGGCAAATATGAGGAGCATATGAAACTGGGAAATGAAAAAGCAAGCAACGTCATCAGGGGAACACAAAAGACTGAATAAAAAATGTCTTTTTAACAGCGTTTTGCCTAGTTTTGTTAATTTACCCCGGATATAATAATTGTCGTCATGATTCACGAAGCCATCTGAATCAAAACAGTTAGGTCTAATTGTTTAGGACCCAACTGGGTAATTGACACACAGACACACAGTATATCTGCCATGTGTGACTGCCATGTATATGACCCAACTGGGTAAAATAAGTTGCTCTAATCATTTGAATTCAGCAACATGGCCTCAAACCCTTAAATTTTGATGCATAATATATGGATAAAACGTATGTAAAACACTACCCTAAAAAGGACGAGCTGGCTATGTGCATATTGATTAGTGACACAACTCTGTGAAACGCATTGATTCAATCAAAAATAATTATTATTGGTATTTTATTATTCACATATCGTGGCCATTTGGCCAAATTACATGTAAGATTGTACACTTTCAACTCTTTCTTAAGACATCAAGACTTGCATATTAAGGAAAAAATGTATTAAAATAGAAAAGCACCAAATTGCACACAAAAATTTACTACGACCAAAATACATGTATTGAAAAAACATCAAAAGATACGAAATTTCAAAACCTGACAAAAATATCATTAAAGAGTCATTCTTGGCACTAAAGAATGTACATATTTTTCAATAAAAAAAATAATGAGCATCCATATTTTGCTTTAATAACAGGTGTTCCAATTATTGTACGTCCAAATTTATAAAGTTGTTTTCTTGATGCTCTTTCTGTCTTATACATTCATCACAACATTCATCGCAACTCAGATAAGTTTTATAAATTATTTTCACAAATCGACTGCTCAAAGCCAGAAGTGGACAGATGCAATATCTGCCATGTGTGACTGCCATGTATAGATGAGTACAATATACTGTGTGTGTCAATTGCCAAGTGTTCACAGGGCAGCTATTGCACCTACCCACTTCTGGCACTGAGCAGTCGAAATCTTTACATTCATTTAATACCATTTTAGTTCGAGTTCGATTATTGGAATAAAAAAGAAAATACCATGTGCACTTTCCTGTCGATGGGTCTTTGCACAGTTCAAATACTTAAGTTAAAAGACTCCATATTAAAGTGAAAGCTTATTATTGTAGGGAAACTAAATAAATTTAAAGCTTAGTTAGATCGGAAAAGATCAACACTTTTGAATTATTTTTTACAATGTTATTTTTGTGAGGAGAGCCTGAAAGAAGAAAGCGCACATCACTGTGTCTTTTGCATGTGGAACGTAATCCCCATTAAGGGGCCCAAGCGTGATAGAATTTGCCAATAGACATTCTTAATATGTTGATATTTTATGTTTTTATATGTGCTGATAACACAAAATTATTTACAATAATGTGTGTGGGGTGTGTGGGGTGTGTGGGGGTGTGTGGGGGTGTGTTGGAATCAATTCCAAAAATGGTGTTTTCCCCCCAATATTATAGCCCTTATACAGGCTTCCATGGAAAAATTATTCAAATGTTGCGTACACTCTTCATAACCTAAAAATAGTTCATATAATGTTGTTATTTTCACATTATGTTAAAGTCGTTGTTGTATACTTTTATATAGCAAAATAAAAAAATTATAGTTATGGGACTACTTTTATGAAACAAATGCCGAAAAACTACGCATAAATGGACCAACTTAAGCACAATCATGCCAATTTGCGTCATGTGCGTATACATCAATAATAATTATCAATAATAATGTTTCTCATTTTTAATGGTTATGCGACTTCTTCTTCATTTACTTATTTATATTTATTCTTCCACAATTCTTTTTGCGTGGAAAACGCACATTGATGTGTGGCTTGCTTTTAGCACACATTTTTATATGTAATATGGTTATATTTCTGCTGGGTTAATAGAAAATGGCTCCTTAATAACGTCATGACTTCTTTCGACAAATGTTTTCACATATATTGCAAACTCGTGTATCAATTACATATCCATGGTGCAAACAAATAAATTACATTGGTCAATACTTAGGTATTTATAGCTTCTCGTGATAAAATATAAGATTTACTTTTACTACAGCAGATCTCTGAGGATGCATTAGGTGTACTATGAATACGACTTGGTCAGACTCACTGGCCGCGGTAAATGCCATGGGCACTATCCAACAATAACTGTTACGATATCGTGAAAAATGTAATATGACAAGACTATAATAGCTATACGTGTTTACAAGAAAAACTGGACCAAGAATAAGTTAAAGGTGGTTTGTGGTTAGTATGAGCTAATGGCAAAATGTGACTTGACCAGCAATGTGTCATTTTATGCTGAAATATCAAATGCCAAGGTATATAGTTCTGACGGACATTGAAAGGCAAATGAATGTTTGCCCATTGCTGTCACTACTGTCTTCAGATGTGCGTCAAGCTTAATGGTAGAGATTGAGTCAAATATCTATCCATCTGGACAAAAACATTTCGTATAAGTTCATATAATCTGATATATGTGTAATGGATTTTATACTATATTGTTATGCACACTATTAAAACGGTCTGATCACTTTGACTAGATTCCTGGTCAAGTAAGATATTATCATCTACGATTTTCTAAAGCAAATATAGAAACGTGCATCAAATTAAATCCGAATTGAATTAAATGTGAGTACAATATGGTGTGAGGTCTTATTCAACTAGGATGTAGGCAAATCGACTGGTAAGGATTTAGGAGTATTGGTACGGTAAATTAAGAAATAACTTAAATATTTTAAGATTTAAGCCATTGTATTATAAGATGCATTAAGATTGACATTTAGAAATGTTTAAATTTAAAAAAAATCTTACTCTAACTTTATAACTTAATTCCTATTGTCTCAAGGCGACACTTTTACATTGCGTCAGACACAAATGCAATTGTAATCATCTTTAATGCAGAATGAATCAATTGAGTAATTAATGCAGTGCCTCTCTATGGACTTTCTTATGAATAGGATGACTTATTTGTTATCTACGCGGCCAATTTTGTGTTTGCAATAACAAATATTATATTATGTATAAATTGTGTTATAAAACGAAATATCAGGTTTTGATCTGTGACCCACAAAACATAATAAGCTCTTCATTCTCTATTTGATCAGATGAAGAATAAACAAAAAGCTATCTTGGGGAACTGTGTAAATTTACGCATAGCTTGATCGATGTCTGGTGGCGTCCAAAGTAATACTATTTAATATGGTGAAGTGGATAATGATAACCTTACTTGGTGGGAATTGGCGAAGTACACATACATATTCCAAACCAAACTAATAAAAGGTAACAAGCAGCAGCACTCCACTCATTCACATGCCTAGACAGCAATATTTCTTATTACGCAATATGATTTTATGTCCGCCTATAGAACTGCATATTAAACGGCCAAAATAACCAGTCTTGTTTCTTTTACTTTACCTTGTTATTTCAGCTCAAAATGGACAGAAACTTTTCCCGACAATTATTACTTGTATTATTTCAGCATTTTGAGTATAGAATAACAAATTTAAAATTGGAAGGAAATCGTACATTATGGCTTTAATTTAACGATTTTGAATCGTTTTTGAATTCAAATTTGAATTGTACATCAACACTAAAAGTAAGTAAAGGAATTCTCATCAATCACTGTTATTTGATGGATGCTTTTAGGGAACAAGTGTGCGTATCATTTACCTAATGGTCAATAATTAGTGAACAAAATGTACAGGCTGAGATGTCAGAGTTGTATCCTGTGAGGATATGCATGAAATACAGAAGACCAATTAAAATGATCAAAAACGGTACCTTTTACTAACTTAACCATCAATTTAAAATCACACAATTACGATAATAACCATGACACTCAATATGGTTCAATCTTATAACATAATCTTTAGGCTATAAGTACAATACCTGAGTAGTTCAGAATCAAAGTGAACGTTACACAGTTACCTCTTTTAACAAGTGTATCATTGAATGGCACAAACACTTGGACGCATCTATGAGTTGAATTATAGAGGTCAATGTTATGGTAATTAGATGTGTTTCCTTCGGGTGAATGTAGAGTAATTTGAAACAAGTAAAACTACTCACCTAGCTAAGGTGAGAAACCCTCCTACTAGTTCCTCGGGTAATAGCATGAGTGAAATTTACCCAAGAACTGGGATCACCCTTCTGGTGAATAGTAATATAATAGGTAAACCACTCACTTACCTATATAGCCCTACTTCAGTCAATAAATTTTACTTATGAACTCATGTTAACTCAAATTTGGCGTTAGGACCATGTGCTTTAAAAAAAATGAAATGAAATCATATTGTGACGAATATCGATCGTAAATATCAAGAAATGAACACGAGGAAAACGTTGAATAAGTGAATTGTATTGGTAGAGATTATAAGCTTGTCAATAAAGTTCAGCAATTCATGTGTCTACTAAAAGAAGACGTTTGACACATATTTCCAAAAATCAATATTTAAAATTGTACGTCTCACATATGTATTAGATTGCCAAAGTTATCCGTCACTGTGTGATGACTGTTCTTGTTAAATCTCAACATCCGTCACTATGGATACTACTCGATTGTACATATCCGTCAGCATATGATATATTCGACGTAATGTGAAATTTCACTGACGACACATCAAATATGGAGCAGGAGGAAGCTTCTCTCCACTTGGTTCAAAATACGGGTCAGGAGGAAGCTTCTCTCCACTTGGTTCAAAATACAGAGACAATATAAATAAAAAGAACCCTATGGATGATTTGGTAATTTTTAAATTTGGCTCATGCAGTAAGCTTTATAAAACGAATCATTGTAACCGGCCGTACGAAATTTTAGGTTTATACCATTTTGCTAATGTTGCTTTAAAATCGTGGTGAAAATAATGCATATTTCGTGCCTAGAAGATGGCTACAGAGAAATCATCGTTTAATTTAATAAACATTTAATTTGAGATTCACCATATTATGAGTGCATGTATAATGATTATTGTTACATAAATGTAATATTAACGTACGTCGACAGAATATTACCTGGAGATATTTAATTGCCACGAGTTCATCATTGCTTTTCTAATAATACACAAAGTATAAAATCTATCAGCAATATGTCATTATCTTCCCAGCTAAATAATTACAGAGTGGCTTAGCTTTAGGTGTAAAACAAATACCCTTAAGAAAATATGTAAGTATATTGCAGAATGAGAACGAGACAATATGTAGGATAAATGTCATGCAAAACAGAGTATTGGGTCTTTTCGGATAGGATGAGGAAAAGGATGGTTCCCGCGGCTTTACCTGTTTAGGTGCGGATATTTCATATGCTTTGAATGCATTGAATGACTTCAAAACCAGGGCATATATCGCGGCGCGTGACAAACTTACAGAAAGGTAATATGAGGACGAGAAACGGGATCGCTAGAAAACACTTTGAAATCAGTACGTTTCTTATCTGTTTTAAGGACCTGGTGGGTCTTTTTATAAAGCTAACCTATATATACCGTTGAACCTTTAGTTTTGATTTGGTCATAAGTGAACGAAAATTGTTGTTTCTCTTTACAGACAAAACGGATATTTTCATGGTTTTGTGTTCTTTTTATAGAGCAGTGGATCTTTTCTGGCACAGGAATATCTTCGTCCCAGGATTCTATGTTTAATCCTTTGCTTAATCCTTGGGATGGGTTATTTATAATTTTTCGGTATTTTTAAATAAGCACTCAAATGACTTGGACTAATCGTAAGTCCATCATTTCTGCTCACATTAGTGATACATACATGGATATCACGAAAAATGTGATTCCTGTGTTTGGTATTCCATGTTTGGTTATGTTGAATACCAATGATTACCAATGAAGCGCTGCATAACTCTCAATTTCTGGATCATTTTAATAACTCAAAATAACATATAGCCATAAAGGATGTACAGCTTGGAAAGTTGTGAGCAGTGAATATGAATTGCTAACCCTTACAAAATCAAGGTGGAATTTGAATATGTTGAAAGTGGCCCGGCGAAACTAGTAGCATTGCCAGACCATCTGCTTAGTCCTTGGTAAATGTAAACGAACCCATCCAGGGCAATCTAATTTATCTGAAAAGAATCGAAAGAAGCACCTTATAAAGAGAGGGTCTGCTTGCAACATAGACGGTATAATCTATTAGAAAAACAATCCTCTATAGAATAGGAAAGGTGTACAAACATTTACCATCTGGAAGGAATAGCCAGCATAAAAAAATGATAATAAAGAACCATAAACCATAAATTTCAGTACAGGGTGATTTAAAATGAACTGTACCCAACTTCAAAAATTAAAATAAAATACTTACCGACATTAAGATAATTTGTGTTTGTAAGCTGTAACAGGATAGTATGTTTCCTATTACTGGTGAAAAATTCGTGTCTTTACCTCTGATGGTTTTGAAGAAAAGTACATTCTTAGAAAACACACCAAAAACGATGTTACACACGGATGAGCATTTTATTCAAACTATCTATTCTACAGCATTTTGCTCACTCAACTGCCCTCAAATACTTTCAGTTCAACATAAATTGTGCGTGTTTATTTAAAAATGAAAATAAGATGAATTGATAAATAAATACAATTAAAATTAAATACTTTAATACCGACATTTAAATAGTTTTATATTGCAAGCTGTAATAGGGTAGTAGGCTATGTTTCCTATTATTGGTGAAAAATTCAGGTCTAAATTACAAGTGTATGGATATTGCACCAGCACCATTTCTATTTTAATTCAAATTTCCCTCTACAATTTCAAGTCAACGGGTCCTTTGTTCTACATGTATTATTTAACATGTAATCTATGCAAACCTGACATTGTAATTGAATATCAATATTATTGATTTAATAATGCGAAATAACATTAATTTGTCTTGGTTTTGATGTACAAATACGTAGTCATGGTAGTTGCATTTTGTTACTGCGTCTACCGCAGTAACAAAATAACACGGATAAACTTACTTCCGTGTGTTGGTCTAAAAATGGGATGATAACTTGAAAATGTTATATCTTCTGACTAAAACCACTTATTATCAATATTCAAAATTTCTACTACAGAACACTTATCACTGCTTTCTATGATAGTTTTTTTGATATGTACAGTCTTCGCAAATATATAAAAAAAATTGGGTAAAGTTGGGTACAGTTCATTTTAAATCACCCTGTAGGTGAAAAAATACTATTCAAAATAATCAACCCTGAGCTGGAGTATCTACTATCTAGATTTTATTCCGGTACCCGTTGGTAGAAAGTAAAGAAAGTTTTGTCCTGTGCCATTGCATTTTAATGAAATACAAATTTTGCCTAGAGAAAAGAGCAATAGCCACAGGGCACAATATTACATGCAAGATCAACAGTCATTAACAATAAACGCTGCACATAGATATTGATCAAAATGCTATTTGGACGTCAGTTAAAAAATACAACCAGGCAAGTTCAATATTTTCAAGTGTTTACGTATATAACTAATACTTAAGATGAGACAACGTATTGGTAGTGTGCATTTTGTTATGGCGGTGCATAAAGTTCTGACTTAATCTTAAGGTTGGTCTGAACCCTGGAATTATGAAAACTTTCGGGCCTCATAACTGCTAAATTATTAGTCTAAAGAATATAAAAGTATACATTTTTAGAATGGAAATGACTTGATAAATTCATCTGTGAGGTCAATTTGGGCCAAAATGCTCATTTTGGAGAAAATCCCAAAAACGGGTTTTTGGCCCAAATATTTTCGTGCAACGTAACAAAAAAATTGTTTGGCCAAATTTTTTTTAAATTAATTTTTAAAAACTAGATAAAAATATCTAGGGACCGTTTTTTCATTTTTTTGAATTTTGACCAACTTCACCAAAAATATTTGAAATTTGGGCGAAAAATAGGCTTTTTTATGATTTTTTTGAAAAATTTGCATTTTTTGACCATTTTTGGTGCAAATTTCTCAAAGTTGGTCAAAATTCAAAAAAATGAAAAAACGGTCCCTAGATATTTTTATCTAGTTTTTAAAAATTAATAAAAAATTTTTTTTGGCCAAACAATTTTTTTGTTACGTTGCACGAAAAAATTTGGGCCAAAAAACCCGTTTTTGGGGATTTTCTCCAAAAATGAGCATTTTGGCCCAAATTGGACCTTACAGATGAATTCAGCAAGTCATTTCCAGTCTAAAAATGTATACTTTTATATTCTTTAGACTAATAATTTAGCAGTTATGAAGCCCGAAAGTTTCCATAATTCCAGGGTTAAGACCACCCTTAATTAAATCAATATAGTTAAAAAGAAAAACTAAACTAATACTGTGATAATATAATGTATGATTAATGAACTTCTAGTCGCCCTCTGTAGTTCAGACAAACTCAGGTAACTCTCTTAGTAGGCCCTAAAGCGTGGAAAAGCGTGAAACAAAACAAATGCCCCAAATAAGACAAGGATTACAATGGATTAAAGCTTATTAAATAATGTAGCATATATAGCATTGATATTCACAGATTCGCACTCATTATGGCAAGTTAATAAGTTTCAAAAGCACTGAAAGGTTCCTGCATGCTAAACACTGAGTGAACATTCAACATACACTACAATACAATCAGCTGTCTGAGAATCACAACAAGTATTAAGGGGGTACTACACCCCTGTGGTAAATTTGTGACTATTTTTGCATTTTTCTCAAAAAATAATAACACACTGGTAACAAAAGTTATGTATATTATTGGGGCAAGGGATCCAATTACTACGCTGAAATTTCAGTGACTCAAGACAAGCGGTTCAGTATAGGAAATGAGGTACATCCCAGCAAACACAAAACGTTTTCGACATCATTCGCAAAAGGTTATAAAAGGTTGTCAGAAAACGTTTAAATGTCGGGTTATATAAAGGGTATATTAAGAGTATAAAACGTTTTCATAACCTTAAAAACATTTTTTGATAATCTACTGCTCAGCAAACAAAAATGTTTTACAGAAAACGTTTAAATGTCTGGTTATATAAAGGGTATAAAAACGTTTTAATAACATTCCAAAAACATTCTTGAAAAATTGATACAAAACATTCTAAACAAAATGTTATTTTGGGGTTGAAAAAATATTTTGCGAAAATGTTTGCCCAAAATATTTTCAATAACGTTTTAAAAACGTTTTCATGACCTTTATATAACCCGACATTTAAATGTTATTAAAAGGTTTTGAAAAAACATTTTAAGAACATTTCTGTGTTTGCTGGGTTCAAATATTTTAACAAAATGTTATTTAGGTATTGACACAATATTTGGCAAAAATGTTTGCAAAAATAGTTTACAATAACATTTTTTGAAAACATTTAAAAATATTGTTGTAGTGTGTTTTCATACAAAACGTTTTAAAACGTTATCATGACCTTTATATAACCTGACATTTTAATGTTATAAAAACATTTTTACCTAAACCAAAAGCCAAAATATAACTTATTTAAAACGTTTTTAAAACGTTTTTGTGTTTGCTGGGATACTAGCGGTACCTTATTTCTTATCATAAATAACAAACCGCTTGTCTTGGGTCACTGATATTCCAGTGTAGTAATTGGATTCCTTGCCCCTATATTATACGTAACTTTTGTTACCAGAGTGTTATTAGTTTTTGAGAAAAATGCAAAAATAGATACAAATTTGTCGAGGGGTGTAGTACCCCCTTAAGCTTAATTAAGAAATGTTATTATCGTGTGTTATCAAACTCTTCCCAAACTTCCAGGCAGGTTTCCCTAAGGACTTCAAACCACAGTGTTCTTTACGGCACCATATAATACATTGTACGTACTATAATAGAGTTAGACACGGAATGTAATCCATTCAGAAGATATCTACCTGTGTAACTTTCCATTCCCATGTGTATAAATAACGTTCATATTAAATTCGCAATAGCGTTTGACCTATAGGATCACGGGATAAGATTCCTTGTTTCAAGTATTTGTAAATTAAAACCTGAACATCTAGCTAAATTCGGTTTTCTCTCTCCTCTATCAAATCAAATATGTATTGTTTTGTCACTTTGTTACGAATTTGTTAAAGGTCTCTGATAACTGAAGACTTAAGTTACGTAAATCAGATGACCTACCTGTCTCCGGTTACATTAAAATCAAATTGTAATATAACATTTTGCGTGTTATATCTGCCTCTGTCTGAAACCTTGAAAGGATATATTTGTTTATAGAGAAATTAGTGAGCATTATCCAAACATGAGATATAAAATGTTTACTTTTAGGTCCAAAACACGCGGATTTTTATGATATTTTGTATCTCAAGTTCATATTCCGCCTTAAGGTCTTGTTGTTGGTGTTGTTGAAAACTAACACATGACATTTTATAGTAAGTATAAAATGACCACCTTATTGGTTAAACCAGACAAAATATGCCCGAATATAACAACCATCTAAAGCTATGATAAATGTGTTGGAAATATTTACAAGGTCCATTATAGTAATGCCACCTCTGTATCCCACGGACTGAAAGTTGAAATCAACTGCTTGCTCAGCAGCAATTGCCAAGCGTTTGGACCTTCATTATCCATTATGTTTCCCAGAGGTTATCCCACTACCTTCTAATTATACGTCAAAAGGCGTTTTATAGGATATGCCTTCAAACCTAATCTGCTGTTTCTGGATTGAAGTTGATTCTTTAATGAATTGAAGTTGACTATTAAACAAAACACTGAAGAGATCAACTTTTAAAACAATGGTGTGGCAAAGAAAGATTTTACAACTGCATTGTATAGCTATAAAAGAGGACTATAACACACTTCCGTTCTTTTCAATAAAGCAAATCGCAGCCATTATGCCATTGCATCTCATAATATTGTACAAGCTCCAATAGTCGTCTACATTTATCAAGATTATCCGATAAAGAGGACAATCTTATTAATACATTTGCTAGCTATACCCTAAATACAGAATGGATTCGAATAGTAATTATTTACCCTACTGCGAGTAAACATACTCCACATCCAATAAAGTAAGGAGTTTTTGTAGCTAAGCACAACAGCAATCTATAATATTACGACTTTAATTAAAAAACACAAGTTATAATGCATATTTCAAATAGTAATGAAACAACATAATAAACCACCTGGTGTTATATAACCTACATAAAAAGTAATATTTCAAAGGTCAAACAGAATGTATACTTGGCGACTAATCGTCCCATCAAATAAGCTGATATGGAATATTTAATGAAGTACCCATCTAATACACCCATATTGAACTGTTGTGTACTACTTGACCCGCATAATATAGTTTTATCTGATATTTATTCTTTACATTCCCAAATGCGGAAAACAAAAATGATATAAAATTGATATTGACTGCAAACTAAATTAAATGAAATTTGTTGTCTACAAATGTTTCGGTTGAAACAGTACGTGTCATGTAGTTTCGGACAATGCCATTTTGGATACATACTCGGTATATACTCTGTCCCAGTTCAATAATAATTACACATAGTATCGATACATTAACAAACAGATTTTCTTTCAAATCTTAATATAATACTGATTAAACTTGCAGTTGTAAAAAAAAAGTCGTTTCATAGACATGATTAGCGATTCTTTAGATTAAAGCAAAATTTACTTCATACTTTGCGCACTGTTGCAGATGATCATGATAATCGTACCTTCAAAGAAAACACATGCTGGAAGAGTTGTGGTAGAGACCTCGCGGAAACTTGAAATGACAAAATATAGTGGTTCTGTGATGAAAATGTATACGACAACTGCAGAGGCTGCTGTATTAAACCCACGATTGATTCACTAGGAAGTATACTGCGAGCAGTTCCCTTTACCACCAGGGCAATAACCTTAAGTACATGTACATAGAAGATAAATATTTATTATTATTACTCTTTACACAGCCGTGACGTTAGTCACGGCTGTGTCTTTTTTCTTACAGGTTCTTTCTTCTTCTTCTGTCAACCATTACATTTGCTCTAGCACTCACATGCTTACATCGATTTTGACCTAACTTGGTCACAATAATCATTGACCATGCCCCTACATGTCACATGAAACTCGCGGGGTCAAAGGTCACGCAGGCGTCACAGGGGTCAAAAACGTGATTTCAACTAAAAATGCATCTTCTCCTACAACTTACGTAGGACAGCAACCCCACTTGCACACATGCATTGTTATTGCCCAGTGTCTATGTGGTGTACACAGATTTGTGGTCAAAGGTCATTAAGGGGTCACTTCCGGTATAAAACGAAAAACCTTCAACAACTTTTATTAGCTAAGTAAAACATTGGACAGTAACGGTATGTTCACACATTTTCTGCAGTCACCCAATGTATATGTGGTATTTTTTTTATTTGGGGTCAAAGGTCATTAAGGGGTCATTTCCGGTATAAAACGAAATACCTTTAAAATGCATCTTCTCCCACAAATTACATAGGACAGTGATGCCACTCACCCACATGCATTGTTATTACCCAGTGTCTATGGGGTGTACACAGATTTGGGGTCAAAGGTCATTAAGTTGTCACTTCCGGTATAAAACGAAATAACTTCAAAAATCAGTCAAAAAAATATTGCACAGAGACGGTACATTCACTCATGAATTGATGTTACTCAGTGTATACGTGGTATTTTTTTATTTGGAGTAAAAGGTCATTAAGGGGTCACTTCCGGTCTGAGACAAAAAACCTTCAAAATGCCCCTCTGCCACAAATAACATGGCAAAGTGATGCCACGTGCACACATACGTTGACATTAGCCACTGTCTATGGGATTTTCATATATTTTGGGGTCAAAGGTCATTAAGGGGTCACAACACGGCTGTGTTCGTGGTCTTAGACCACAGCTAAGTCTAGTTATCACTTGTTATCAGGCCAGGCCAAAATGACCATTGCTGAAGATGAAGTATTCATAACCTCCCATGTGCAAGCATATTGAGGTTGAAGAAATATGTGCCGACAGATGAGTATGTTTGAGAGAGTAGCGTTAACAGGAATATGTGGTCAATGTGGTGTCTCGTGTGATATATCGGCAATGATCGGTGAGACCTGAGAATAATCACGTAATCATGACGGACGAAAATTGGTCAAATAGATGTGTAATAAGGTTTATAAGGGTGGCTTGCAAATCTGTCCGGGCACAGTTCAATACTGATGAGTTGAGTTGGTGTAATCAAACTACACCACAAGCATGAGACTATTTTGGTTTATACCACATGAGGAATGGCTAAAGATCTGAAAGAACTGTGTGGGATCCAAAATTGTCGGGGTACATTTCTAAGACTGAAAGTGCAGTTTTGTTTTATATATATCTTAGCATTTCCAAGCTAATATCAGCCTGCTTGTACATTTATAATCATGAAACACACCCTAGCGAGAAGTTCGTCTGGGTTTATGTCATAATCAAATTCATTACATTCTCGCGATTACACTTCAAATTATCTGGTCCGTACTGAAAATATGAATTACTATATCTCATACCTTTCAGTCTATTATCATCTAATCAAGAAAAAATAAATATGCAATTTAGTATTGGTCTACGACAGAGTTCACCTTGACTGGGTGTAATGCAAGATTCAGGTCTATTGAAGACACTTTTGGATCCCTCCCCTCCCCTTGATTCAAAATACCGAGACAAAACAACAATAACAACCTGTGCAGTCTGCATCTTGTGTTCACGAATGATCTTCCCAGAGGTTAATTTAAATGTCGAAATTTGGAAAACAACTAACTTTGAAATTTTCATTTTGTCCTGTACGACGTGGTAAATTTGAAATTTGCCCCGGTATGCCCCTTAGTAAGCCGAACTATTTTGTGCCAGAGATCACTGTATATTTCAACTACTTTAGAGAAAATGATTTTTGTTATTTTATAAACGTTTAATTGGTCCAATATCAGGTTATAAGTATAAAATGATTATTGTTACATAAATATAGTATGTTGACGTCGACAAAAGGTTCTAGAGTGAATAGTCTCGAGTTTATCATTGTTTTTCGGATATACATGTACATAAAGCATAAAATCTATCAGCAATGCTTCATTATCTTATAAGATAAATAATTACCATGGGCGTAAGTGAGTAAAAATACCATTAAGAAAATAAGCAATTGTATTGTAGAATGAGTACGAGCCAATACCTGTATAAATGTCATGCAAATCATGTTGGATCTTTTCATGTAGGTTGAGGAAAAGAATGGTTCTCACGGCTTTACCTGTTTTGGTGCGCATATTTTATATGCTTTGAAAGCATTGAATGACTTTATACCAGGGCATATATCGCGGCGCGTGACAAAGTTGCGGAAACGTAATAAGAGGAAGAGAAACAGGATCGCTAGGAAACACTTTAAATCAACACATTTCTTATCTGTTTTAAGGACCAGGTGGGTCTTTTTAAAAAGCTAACCAAGATTTAACGTGAACCTGGAGTTTTGATTTGACCGTAAGTGAACGAAAAGTGTTGTTTCTCTAAGGTAAACAAAGTAGTCATTTTTCTGGATGTGTAGGCTTTATATTGTTTTGGCATATAACAGGAGGAGTACCAACCCCATCATATTTTCTCGGTGCATCAAAACGTTTAAATAAGCACTCAAATGACTTGGACTAATCGTAAGTCAATCATTCATGTCATTTGCGCTCACTTTAGCGAAACAGAAACAAAATTTAACCTACTACCTTACCAACCTGCCTAGGGTGGTCGGTAGAACAGTATTGGGCTGGTACAGCACAGGTGGGGGGGGTATTTTAACGTTCATGCAGTGAGAATAAAAATCCGTGCAGTGAGAAGTAAACACCCGTGCTTAAGATATTTCTATATTATTCAAGTTTCAGACGCACTAATGACCAGGAAATACCTCCACAAAGTAAGACTGGTCGAGTCAAAAATCCTGTGCAAAAAGGTGGTTCAGTTTGTGGTAATCACATTCATTCTTTACAATGCCCTTTCTCCCCCAACTTTTCGATCACTCGTGTGGGAAAGCCTCAGGACGAGTGGATGCGCAACAGGCCTGACTATCTTGACATTAGTGAACCACGTGTGTACTTTCATCAAGTTGTAAAAGGTCAATGAAAGGAATTTACATTTCAAATGAAAACCTTAACATACACTTCTAAATAACTCTACACATTTTCTTTTCTGATTACAATTTTACAGAGATTGCATGTAATTTTATGAAATTGTAGACACCTGTGTGCATTTTGTGCAACTTTGCAGACTTTTTATGCAATGTTGCATTCTGATTAACATTTTCTTAAAAAAAAAACTTTAACTTGACATTAGTGAGCCTGGTGTGTACTTTCAGGTCCTGTGTCACAACCTGGGGTACCTTTGTGTTACATAGTAAAAACATGAAATGGTTCAAACATTTTACCTACACATCTCATTTGAAGTGGTTCATCCTTCTGAGCATTTTGACACCTTTTTTTAATGGAAATCGGTTAAAAAATGAGAGAGTGCGGGCAAAAACAATCACAAAGTAGGGAGGATGTAACCCCACCTCTTTTTTCCGCATTTACAATCATTCTGAGCAAGTATTAGTCTTTTAAATGAACTTCTGTATTTATTTACTTGGTTTAGATGTCTGGGAGTTCATTTAGACTTTTTTTGTACTACATTCAAATTTTAAAGGGGGTTTTTAATCAAATTTACAATATGAATCCCTCCCCCTAATCCTCCTCCTCCTAATCCTCAGCCACCCTTGGCACATTTCATGCCAAACGTCATAAGAAAATATTTTTAAACAGGATAAAAACATGAGTAATATAGAATAAATTAGCCTCAATTTAAGACCTAATTGAATCTTCTAAGTGAAGGAATACTCAAGAGACAGTGCTTTGAAATCCAAACTGCACGTCAAAATGTAACAAAGCCACCTTTTTGGGTACCCCAGTATATGGCACAGGATCTTCACCAAGCTGTAGCGTAGTCAAAATAATGACAACTATGCATCTTTCTCTCAAAGACGCTCGTCCTTTCCAATTGCATATAATCGTAGCGTTTAGTGGTCAGAAAAAAGGAACATTGTTTTTTGAAAAATACGATAACGTTCCACAAGGGTGAAATATATTGTGCCCAAACAAGCGATAAACTTTGATCAAACGAGCGATAAATATACGGTATACCGATACGGTATACATTTTGAAGTTATACATTGATTCATTGTTGCGCTGTTTTATATCTTGATTGTTTGTATCAGAAATTCCATTATTGAACATAAATGTCATTTCCGTGTTTGTTATTCCATGTTTGATTATCTTGAATACCAATGCATATTTCTTAATTTCTGGATCCTTAACTTAATAATTATTCAAAATACATATTCATAAAGTATAAGCAGCTTGGTAATTTGTGAGCAGTGAATATGAATTGCTAACGCTTACAAAATCAAGGTGATATTTGAACATGTTGAAACTAGCGGCATTATCAGACCATTTACTTAGTACCTCTGCTCTGTCATTGGTAATGTAAACGAAACCATCCAGGGCAATCTACAAATTTATCTTAAAAGAATCGGATGAAGCACCTTATAAAGAGTTCGAGAGGGTCTGCTTGCAACACAGACGGCGTAATTTATTAGAAAAAACATTCCTTTATAAAGTAGAAAAGATGTACAAACATTTACTATCACAGCATAAAAATGCATATTTTAGAATCTCTTCCTAAAAGTAAAGAAAGTTTTGGTGTCTTGTGCCAATGCTCGCCTTAAGATCAGAGCAATAGCCATAGGACACAGCATTACATACAGGATAACAAACATTTATACAGTAAACCCTGCACATAGATATTGATCAAATCCTATTTGTACGTCGGTCTAAACATCCTAAAAGGCATGTTCAACATTTTCAAGTGTTTATACGTTAAACTAATACTTAAGATGAGACAATTTGCATTTTTCATGGCGGTGCATTAAAGCCCAGCCTTAATCTTAATTAAGAAATCAATATGTTTAATAAAAAGAAAGACTAAACTAACACTGTGATAAGATAATGTGCTGATAATTTGCATTTTTCCTGCTCATGCATTGAATGCCTATCTTAATTTCAATTAAGTAATGTTATTATCGTATGTCATCAGATTCTTCCCGAACTTCAGCAAGGTTCCCCTAAGGACTTCAAAACATTATGCTCTTTACGGCGCCATAGGTACTCTATATAGGTATATTGTAGGTAGGCTACTTTAGAGTTAGAATATGAAGTGTAATCCATTGACAACCCAGCAAACACAAAACGTTTTCGACATCATTCGCAAAAGGTTATAAAAGGTTGTCAGAAAACGTTTAAATGTCGGGTTATATAAAGGGTATATTAAGGGTATAAAACGTTTTCATTTTTTGATAATATACTGCTCAGCAAACAAAAAATGTTTTACAGAAAACGTTTAAATGTCGGGTTATATAAAGGGTATTAAAACGTTTTAATAACATTACAAAAACATTTTTGAAAACTTGATACAAAACATTCTAAACAGAATGTTATTTTGGGGTTGAAAAAATATTTTGCGAAAAATGTTTGCCCAAAATATTTGCAATAATGTTTTAAAAACGTTTTCATGACCTTTATATAACCCGACATTTAAATGTTATTAAAACGTTTTGAAAAAAACCTTTTAAGAACATTTCTGTGCTTCCTGGGTGCAAATATTTTAACATAATGTTATTTAAGTGTTGACAAAATATTTGGCAAAAAATGTTTGCAAAAATAGTTTACAATAACATTTTGAAAACATTTAAAAAATATTGTTGTAGTGTGTTTTCATACTAAACGTTTTCTTGACCTTTATATAACTCGACATTTTAATGTTATTAAAATGTTTTTATCTAAACCAAAAGCCAAAATATAACTTATTAAAAACGTTTTTGTGTTTGCTGTTTCCTGTGTAACTTTCCATTCCCAGTTCATTCGATAACGTTCATACTAAATTCGTAATATCGAAGATCCCTTATTTCAAGTGCTTGTGAACCAAACCTGAAATATCTCTTAGTCGGGTTTCTATCTCTTCTATCAAATCAAATATGTCTTATTTTGTCACTTTGTTACGAACTTGTCAAAAGGTCTCTGATAACTGAAGGCTTAAGTTACGTAAGTCAGATGACCTACTTGTCTACGGTTACATTAAAATCATATTGTAACATAATATTTTGCGTGTTATATCAGCCTCTGTCTGAAACCTTGAATGGATATATTTGGTTATAGGGGAATTAGTGAGCATTGCCCAAACACGAGATATAATATGTTTACTTACAGGTCAAAAACATGGGGATTTTCGTGATATTTTGTATATTTTGTATCTTTCCACCTTATGGTATTTAATTATCTTTGTTTAAAACCTAACACGATGTTTGACCATGTTTACAGGAAGGACTCATAAAATGCCCACTCTATTGATTAAACCAGGCCTGTACACATCCTTATCCATGTAACTCACTTATATAGCAAAATGACAACAATGTAATGAAACTATTGGTAAATTATGTTTACAAGTCCAATAATTTACTCACGTTTTTGGATGTTTCGTCTTCCGATCAGAAGACTTCATCAGTAATGCGATGAACCAGCAACACTCCTACTCTCATCTCCAGAGTGTACAGTTCTTTGCAGTAGCTGGTCGTATACATGATTGAGAGGGTATGTCCCTTCATCGTGGTTGATAACGTTGGCCCCCGTTTCCTGATCCACATGGCTTCTCTGATCCATCTAGTTTGTTTGCAAGAGTACTTTTGACAGTACTGATGAACTTATTCAAGGAATGTAATGAAACTATCTGTGGTTATAATAAATGTTTAGAAGCATTTATGAGTCTCTGTAATAGTAATATGGTATGTCAGCATGTCACGGAATGAAAGTTTGAATCAAAGGTTTCCTTCTAATTTTATGCAAAAAGCTGACTTTATTGAAATCACCCTGCTTCCTTCTGACTCTTTTTTTTTTATATAGGCTATGCCTTCAAACTTCATTTGCTATTTCGTGATTTAGATATACTGAATTTTAACATTTCAACAATGACCTATACATCAGTTTAATATTCGAAATGATCTCAGTCAAATCAGGTATAAAGCCGGCTTTACCAAAGGAACTGCTTTTATAACCAACCTGTATTTGTATCTGATTTACTTTATGCACTCGAAGTTCTTAGAAGGTGTCAATAGTGATTAAGTTTTAAGTTTTGCCTTTAAGCTTCTACAACATTAAAGTTATCTTTGAGGAAGTATACGTCAAAGTACCAGTTTCGATTGAGTTATCCAGAATCCTCATTGATATTTATTTTATTTTATTTATTTTATTTTATTATTAGAACATACGCTTTTATATCAGCGGCACACGTCTACCCGACGGTGCGTTCACAAAATTACAAAGTAAAACAAGAAAACACAATAAATCAACAAACATAAAACATGGCAAAATGTTAATGAGTACAATATTATCGATCCACTAGGCACAATCCCATTTACATGATCACGAGCAGGAAGCGGTGCAATGGCAAAAGCGGAACCTACATCGTAGGTGGAGGGCGCGCATTTAACAAACATACCAGAGCACAAGCATTCAAATATGGCTGAGGAATAAAGTGTGATTGTGACTTGTGGAACAACAAATTTACTCCAATACAAAATATAATTTACACAGCAATTACGCAAAATGTACAATGTACATATAAAAAATTAAATTACTTGCATGGCTATCTTAAAAACTTAATTTGTGAGTTCATTACGAAGTCGCCACGCCTTTTCGCCAGCCCATTCGGGGCTGGTACCTGTTTCAGGTTTGGGGTCAGTTTACTCAAGAGATTATATTTTAGTGGTATTGGAATGATTTTTTTTTTTTACTTTTTGTGGTTAAATTTTTTTTAAAATATTTTAATTCGATTTGTTAGGAAAAGTAAGTATGTTTTGCCGTTTCAACGAACGAAAACGAGTGAGTATTACCAAAGTTATGTTTGAACTAATTAATTATGACTTTAAAAGTTTAAAGGCCTAAATGTAACAATAATAGTTACTATATATAGCATCATATGGTCAGCAGAAGAAAATCTGACATCACCTATGATGTCATATCAGTGTCCTTGACCGGGGTCCTTACTCCTTGACCACTGAACAGCGTGATATCATGTTGATAACAGATCTATAGAATCAAAATCTTCATCATATCCCCGGATCATATCACAGATTCTCAACAATCTGTGATCATATGGACCATATTGATGTGAAAGTAGTTATCTATCATATCCTGTGTCATTTTATAGATAAAAATGACTCAAAATGTTATTGATGAAATGGTAGCTATCATAAACATCAGTTTTGTCTTTTCAACGGGAAAAATCCGATGCAAAATAAAGTTTTTAGGGCCTAGCTATAATATGGGCATAATTTATGCATATAGTATTGAACAATGTACCCCATTTGACATGCACTTATAGATAAATAAATTGTCTTACTTTATTAATTTAATAACTTCTTTATTATAAATAAAATGACACATAACTATTTGATTCATAAAATTACATTCAACAAAATGATTGAAGAGAAAACACACAAGGCACTAGGCAGACTGTTATAGAATGGAGTATGTAAGATGCCATGTCCATAGCTTCGCAGGAGTTTCCGACTAGCAATCAACATGATCAGCACATTCAGAAAAACACAGTTTAAGAGTGAAGATTGTAGTGAGTAACCAGTCCTTTATAAATGTGCTGGCCACTATCTATTATAATATAGTAGGCTTAAACTATACATTGCGAATTAATTAAGTTATTTTAAAATAAAATGTACATGTAAGTTAACTCAAACCGGCAGTGTATATATCGAAAGCAGTGAAATCGGACATTCCTAAGCGAAGATATTGAGTTCGTAAGTTCTGGTATTACAAAATTGGAAATTGAGATATCGTGGGTAAAAAGCTGAAAAAAACAAAAAAACCCAACGACAACAACAACAACAACAAAACAAACAGACCAGAACAATTTGGAGTACATGTAATGAATTAAAAGAGTTGACATGAGATTAGGAATTAATGTTTTCTGCTGTTTCAGTGTGCATGTTCTCATCGTTGATGGTTTGGTGGACTGTCATGTAGATGTAAGCGTGATCCTAAAAATGCCTTTCACATTGACCAAAACTAATTACAAGACCTCTTCTACATTGAGGCTGGCTTTCCCTTTTAAAGGGAATTTTATTTAGGAATGATTTACATACAAAGTCAAAAATATTCAAAGCACAATCAATATCAATACCACCTATGTCAAGAAAAAGGTGTTAGATAAGCCTAATAAGAAGCATGTCTTAACATTTAAATCACTAGATATAAACAAGTACCATAAAGCATCTAAACGATTAATTTTCAAATCATTTTCAAGACTTTGATATTCGGCGGCTCTAATACTTTGAAGTGATTTACAAACAAACAAGAAGTGCTTTAGATCCTCAGTCCCATTCTTACAGAGTGGACAAATACTGTTACCATCTTTGTTCCATAAATAAGTGCGACCATTTAGAGGCAAAGTATTCGACCGTGCCTTGAATTTAAGAGATGCCGCGTAAAAATCTACATTAGAAAGGAGATATTCTTCAAGGTGTGGTGTGTCTTTTAACAACGCATAGCTTAACAGGGACGATTTAGATCTAATCTAATCATTAAAGTTTTAACAAGCTTGTTCAATGCTGTATAAACTACCAACATAGTTTTTGTCAAGTGTTTTTATACATAGCACATGATTGTAATAATTTCAATTGCTATGATTAATTATCCAAGTGTTTACATTAGTTTATACTTTTGGAATTAATTGATCACTGACGTATATGGATTTGATACATTGAAGATAATATAGTTAAATCATAAGTTTATATAAAAGATGTCTTATGCCATATTATCATGTTTTTGACTTCTTGTTATCTGGATGTAATCGATGTTTATTTTGGGTTAATTATTATGTCGCTCTGTGTTTCATTTGATCAATGCGCTGTTTATTATTTCATTTGAATAATTGGTGGAGTCGTAGCTAATTACGAAGTTGTCTCGTCTTGTGCACTTAGCTGTTATTTAATACGCATTGTTTTATCTGGAATGATGGAATAATATAGTCCTGTCATTTTTTATTTTGTAAACTTAAACTGTTAGTAAACCTTTACGACGCCAAGTTACCAAGACAAAACACCGAGATCAACTTTTGAAACAATGCTGCAGAAAAGAAAGATTTTCCCACCAAATTGTATTCATAGCGATAGAAGAGGAGTATATAATCCAACATTCCTATTTATTAGCAAAGTTGCTCCATAAAATTAATCCGTTTTTTACATAAGGCAAGTCAAAATGCCAATATGCAATTGCATCATATATTGCATACAAGCTCCAATAAAATTCCACTCATCTGAATGATCAAGATTGTATAAGACTGATAAGAGGACAATCTTATTAATACATTTACTATTACCCTCAATACAGAATGCACTCGAATAGTAATTATTTACCCTACCGCGAGTAAACATACTCCACATAAACGAATGAATAAAAAAGTTTTTTTGTAGCTTAACACAACAAATTCTATATTATTGCGGCTTCAACTCAAATACCACAATTAGTATTCTTGAAGAACTGTATCATTACATATGCCAGTTGGTTGTGTACAACTTTTACATAAACGTAATACTTCAAACATACTGTTTACATGGCGAATAGTCGTCCCATCAAAGACACGACAAGCAGATATAGAATATTTAAATGAAGTACCCATCTTTACACACATATTGAACGGTTGTGTACTACTTGAATATGTATACTCGACCTGTATAGACAAATCCAAATTCACACATTCCTATACCTTAATGGCTGCCAAAGTTGGGTCCCCGTCGGCTTAATCTCACATAAAATGTGAAATAATGCGGCCTTGGAGGGTATTTTAAACTGCATTCTATCACTCGTGTTACACGTAGACAAAAGAATGATGACAGTTTACAACACAAAAGAATCTAACATCGATTTTAAGCGGCTTTAATCCACCCAATTGGGCAGTCACTACACCAGTGTGGTGCATGCGGGGACCCGTCATGGCCGACCAAATCCTGACCATGACTTGGCTCGTTGGATTCGTCTATATACATATTTCTTCGACCTAATACTCATTTTGTAAAAGCCCAACATTGCGAGGGAAGACGTGTTTGCAAAATGTTGTAAAGTTAATATGGACTGCAAATAAAATGGAATTACATTTTTTATCTAAAAATCTATCTGTTTAAACAATGCGTGTCATTAAATGTCAATAACATCTTTCACAATTCAATAAGCCCAATCGCTATTCTAACTTCCGGTTTTTGAGAGCAGTTTTGGGACACTTTGACCTCTGACATATCGGAAAATTTACGTAATTATTATTAATTTTCTTATTATTGTCACAATTTTGATCATTAAAAATACCAAATAATTAATTTTAAAACATCTATATTTTTTATATTTGTTTTAAGTATTGTAAAACATTTTAGATTATATTTTGAACGCAGAAAAACCCAATATTTTTGAAAGGTCAAAGGACAAAGTGTCCTAAAACTGCAAAAACTGTCCCACAATGCATTACAAACTTCCAATGCCGATTGGGCTTATTCTATACTACATTGGTACATTCATGAGTTCAATCTTTCTTTTCATATCGTAACATATGCTGCTTAAACGTGAAGTCATTTATCTCTTATTACTTACAATTATAGTAATGGTAGTGAATATTTTCATGATTATGCAAGTGGCAATGTCGCTTCTTATATTAGACATACACATTCCTTTAAGTTAAAGCAAAGTCGACGTTATACTCAGCGCGCATTTTCAGGTATTACCTGCAAAGAAAACAAACACGTGTTGCATGTAAGAAAACATAGTATGATATGTGATCAAATTATTTTGAAAGATTTTCTCTGCCGTCCTAGTATTCACGTCAATGTTATGGTAAGCACCTTCGTGGAATCTTAAAATGACAAACAGAATGGCAGTGTTTCTGTGATGAAAATGTATATGACAACCGAAGGCTGCTGCATCCCACGATTGATTAACAGGGAAGTATACCACGGGCAGTTCCCTTAACCACGAGGGTAATAACCTGAAGTATATTGAATATGAATGATTATCAGACCAGGCCAAAAATGACCATTGATGAATGAAGTATTCAATCTTACACTATGCGTCAAAATAGTCTCATTTCCAATGATAGACGCTCAATAACCACCATTACTGAACATTTGACCTCAAGATGTGGAGATGAGGCTTTGTACCCAGACATTTAAAGGTAATTTTATGAATGTAAAATCATATTCAGGTTAAAAAACGTGTCCCGACAGAGGAGTATGTTAACACTGAGGAATATGTGTCAATGTGGTGCCTCGTGTGATATATCGATGTCCTGAGCAATTACACAATTTTCGGCCATCAATATTGAACTGAGAATATACATGTTCGTGACAGACGAAAGTTGGTCAGATTGATGCATAATAAGGCTGACACTGGGATTTCAAACTTGCCAACCTCTCAGGACACAATTCTTGAGCTATGACTGTTATCGAATCTCGTCATAAACATGGGGCTATTTAATTAAATATTCTGAGGAATCTGCGAATCCAAAATGTTCGGGGTATATATAAGAGTAACGTTAGTGCAGTTTTATTTTTGTACATGTCTTTACTTTTCCAAGTCAATATCAGCCTGCTTGTGCATTTGTAATCACCAAACACAGCGAGAAGTTCGTCTGGGTTTATGTCATAATCAAATTCATTACATTCTCGCGATTACACTTTAAATTATTTGGTCCGTAATGAAAGTATGAATTACTATGTCTCATACCCTTCAGCCTGCCGTGTGATGATGGAAAAATAAATATGCATTTCATTAGTGTCTAGAAGTTGTTAGATGGCACTTGATTATCAATACATTTCAAAACCTTAATGGATGCGTGAGATCAAACAGTTTCAAGACCAAATTGCCTTGATGAGGAATACGTGAGATGATGGAAATACCTCGGGAGGAAAAGCCCAATAATGTAATCAAGTATAAGCGATACGTGATAAAGTGGAGGAAATTAGACTTCACGATATTTGTAATTTCTGCCCTTAAAACGTCATTATGGCCTGAAAAAACTTCTGGCTGTGCTATAAATAATGCATTTGAATATCTACTCTAACACACCCACTCGTTCAAATTATTAAATCATTCCATATTACGTAGCTACAAACAACTCCCCCCACACACCCCCCCCCAACCCACACACATAACTCACATCCAGAAACACACCCGACCACCCTGCACACATCCCCCAATACTTATGGAGACATGATTACAATCTTGCAACAGCGATAGCATCGTAGTTTTACCGCTTTACGAATAATTAGGATTTTGTCCAAATTGTAATTTATTGTAAACCAAACAAGTCATGATGAAGTGATGAAGTATTGAAAAAATAGAGTAATATGTTTCTGCTATAGAGTAATAGATTTTTAAATCCATTTGGATTCTGAAATCGACACTATGTTAAAATAATAAGAATCATTTCTGTTTTAAATGATTATGGTTTCTCTTTGCAAGCGTAAGCATTTTTTACGAATGCATTCTGAAATAATTGTGTAATTAAGTTTTGGTATAGTTTGCTATGCAAAATAACAGTTCTTTGGTTAATAAGAGAGTGGTGTTAAAGTCCCATTCAGTAATTCCAGGGAAAGTATAAAAAAATTAAAATTGTCCTAAGGTATTTTTGAAATGACATAGTTTGGCAAAAAACAATAAAACACCAAAGTTGAAGCCCAATTGAAATACATGTAGCTAATTTGTATACTGTCAGTATATAGATTACAGTATATACATTACAGATTCATGTAAAAATTAATGTCATATTTTGTCTTTCATATACGGTTTTCGACTGAATACTAGCAGGCTATGTTAGCACATCTATGACAATGACAAAGGCACCAAAATCTGAAATTTGATGATTTTTACGATCGTTCGGATGAGCAAATCACTGGGGGTTAAAGACCACTAATTATGTATTACACGGGTTTCAATGGGAAAATGCCTAATTTCGGGTGGAATTTTCTCATATTCAGAACTCTCACAGTTCAATGCCACTAATATCAGGTGAAACTATATGATTTAGATGCCAAATGATCAAAAATTCAACATAGGTTGACCTGAGACTTTTCTTGTTTTAACGCACTGAACCGTAAACACCTTAAAATGACAGTGCGCCCTCGAAGCTGATAGTTACAATATGATTGGGCGAATGTTTACTAAAAACCGAAGCCGTGCGTATGAATTTTGGTACTATTACAACAAAAATGTCATATGATGAGAGAAAATGTACCATTTTGAAGCATCAAACTCTAAAAAGTACTTTGTTGGCTATATAACTTGATCAATTTCAGCGATTTTAATGCAGTCTTTTCGAATGCCATGAAAACAAATAGTTCCTCGTCGTATTTCAATGTATCGCCCAGGCCTATTAGTGGTCTTTAACCTATATAAGCACAAAAGTGCTCCAATCTCGGGTAAAATGCCATGAATGTAAACATTGACATGTGCAATACATGTTTTAACAAGAAAATTTCTGGAAAACAGCATGACGAGTAAAATATCAATGGTTTTCGGACACCCTGTATGATGACTGTTTCGCTGTTTTTGCTTCAACCTAGGACTATATCTGGAGATTCGTATCTGCAGCATGTCCTAGCACGATCAGATCAGATTAAGATTGATTTAGGGTTAGTGTTCCGATTTAGGCTTGCTAATTAGTGTTAGAATTGTTGATTAGGGTCAGGTTCGCATTAGGATAGGGTGTTTTATAGGGCTAGGCTCGTGGATAGGGATAGAGATACGGCTAGGTCCGAGGATTAGATATGGGTTTAAAATAGAGTTATAGATCAAGTTAGGGTTTCGGCTTGAGTTAGGATAGAGTGAGGCCATACATGATGCTGTAGAGGCCCATAGACAACGTGTACACAAAGACTAGGTTTTATTTTACACGCGACTATAGGCCTTACATGCGCCTTAAAGCTTAAGCAAAATGCCTAGCCTAGGCCTATACTGTATTTACACGTATAGGCCTATGTACGATATTTAGGGCAAGGAAATCACCAACAAAATGTGCACGTGGTTCTAATTAACAAAGTGGCATATCTATATGATCATCAACATTGATTTTTCATCATCATTAAGCTTTCTATATGTATACGCAGGCAAGCGAAGGTTGTTGAATTTAGAAGCCCTGAAATCACAGAAACCAGCCGTAAACCCAATACTAATGCCACAAGTCCCCCCCTCAACCCGTTACTACCTCAACGGGTTCTAAAAACATACCTTAGTAGTCGAAGAAGATGCACGTTTTCTTGCCAGGGCAAATACAGTTAAATATTGAGAAATGTAAGCAAAAAATAGCTAGAAAAGTCTCCATGACGAATATCAGATCCATAGAATTCAGTGTTTCTATAGGTTAAAGACCACTAATTATGTATTACACGGGTTTCAATGGGAAAATGCCTAATTTCGGGTGGAATTTTCTCATATTCAGAACTCTCACAGTTCAATGCCACTAATATCAGGTGAAACTATATGATTTAGATGCCAAATGATCAAAAATTCAACATAGGTTGACCTGAGACTTTTCTTGTTTTAACGCACTGAACCGTAAACACCTTAAAATGACAGTGCGCCCTCGAAGCTGATAGTTACAATATGATTGGGCGAATGTTTACTAAAAACCGAAGCCGTGCGTATGAATTTTGGTACTATTACAACAAAAATGTCATATGATGGGAGAAAATGTACCATTTTGAAGCATCAAACTCTAAAAAGTACTTTGTTGGCTATATAACTTGATCAATTTCAGCGATTTTAATGCAGTCTTTTCGAATGCCATGAAAACAAATAGTTCCTCGTCGTATTTCAATGTATCGCCCAGGCCTATTAGTGGTCTTTAACCTGGGTGGAGCTTAATTGTGATTGGCACCGGGATTGGCAAACATTACATTATCATATAAGTGATTCTGTAGAGACTCGGGGCCAAAGCTTGGTACGTGGGACGGGTCATCGAACTAGTGTATAGCGCGAACGCGAGAGCGAAGCGTTAGGATAAAGCGCGAAATTCTCTTGCTGTATTAATTAAATATTACCGTGCTATACTCCAACACAGCCCCACAGTTTGTAAAATATATAGCTGGTTTCAACTACCATGACTACTGCGACTCAGATTAAGTTGTAAATAGGTTAATCCATACCGGAGTCAAAGTGAAGTGCTGTTGAAAGATTTCCGATCATAATGCCTTTATCCTTCTGTGGCATTTAATAGGAGGTGATACAATGTTCATGTTTAATTCATTGCTACATTTTTTTTCTTGTGGCTAGTTTGCGAGATTTTACTATAAGTAACGACAGATGCCATCATTCACCATTGATAAATTATCTTGAATAATTTTGTCTTTTCATCACAATTAACTTTTCATCCCATCACATCCTTTCATCACTATTGATTACAGTATTCTTCGTAAGGTGAATTTTATGAATTTACTCAAACAATATAACCTGTCAACACATGGTTGTTTGATGGCACGTAGAAATGTATTCATTTTTAAGCAAAGTTGAAAACTGATGGCGCTATGTATCGTAAACCTTGTTTGCATTTTTATAAGGGGTAGAAATGTGTAGAATTACATTGAAACATCCGAAAATAAGTAACAAATACCAAGGCAATTTTCTAAAATGTTTTTATCATTAAATGAAAGGAATAACTCATATTATAAAACTTATTAAACTTATATTAAACTTAAAATGTATGTAAATAGCGCCCTCAATTCGCACACAAATGTAATAAAAAGGTACTACAAAAAGGAGGAAAATATGACAAATTTAATAAAGAAAGGAAAATCAATGTTTAAAATAGCTAAAAATATATGTGTATAGAATTAAAAATTATATAATTTTTGTTTGAAAAACTAATAAATGATCACATCAAACAACCGTATTAACATTTCAGCTTGTGAAATATTATTTTTAGTCAGAAATGTTAGCTGCCAATATTATTACAGCAACAGGTAGTGGATGTAGTTTCCTAAACATTCTCACTTAGATACAAATTCTTTAAAAATTAGAAAATGTGTATTTCAAATATTCTAGATCGCTGTATTATAACACGCAGGGTTACTTCCGCCGTGATATTGATATACCCTCATATCCGTGAGGAGCTAAATAAGGATATCACAAAGAAAGCCATATAAGAACAACTTTATATTAACATGTTATAGCATAATAATAAAAAAGTCAAACCTTGACATTCTTCTTTTTTACTAACATCAATGGCTACAGTAAAATGAGAGTATCATGACGTAGCTTATATCAAGTGTGACTCTAACAATGGTAGATGTATGCATATAGGTTACAATCTTATTAAAAACCTCGCGTCGAGGTTTTGCCAAGTTTTAAAAATAACGGTTACTTAATGAAATAACGGTTAGTTCATGAAAAGAAGAAGTGAAATTAACAAAACGCGACGAGGTTTATTTGCCCGTAAGAGAGCTCTATTGTTCCGCTATTGTATCCGCTATTGTATCCACTATTGTATTCTATTCATAAAAGCTACTGCAAGAATCGCGGCAATCCCTGATATGCTGGTGTCTACCGCCGGCGTTTCGTATTTATTAACATTCAAAATGATCCGATACTCTTTCATTTATAGACTTATTCCCACCTTTTATATAATATTCAGAAATTGCAATTATGAAAACTACAAACTTTGAAAGTGAAAATATATTACCATCGAAAATATATCATACTTAAATTCTATAGAATCTATAGAGGCATTGCATGTGACGTATCATCCCGTAAATATGGCAGACTACTCAAATGCATTCAACAAAAGCATGATTGCAATCTACCGTGACAGTTCGTCTCACACACATAACCCTGCACTACGATCAAATAGGTTGATGACAACATTTGATTGAATGGACTGTACTCCGCCATAACTACGGTGAAGGACACCGGTTCAAATTCTTTGTTTGGAGCCAATCAATAATTTCATGCAGGGCCTCTATAGATACCCAACCCAGAAGTGCCCATTTATTTTCTAATTTTTTGTTTTCTCTCCTAAATCCGGGGCCCAAATATCCCCGCAAATATCTTATACACGGTTTTATTGATTCATTTTGGGCATTTCAAAAGTTAGAAGTCGTCAAAAATGGCAACATCCATTGATAGCAATGGTTGAGTAAACATTGTCTAAACACTAGATAAAAAGACAGCTTTGTACTACCAGAGAAGATGATAAAAGAGGAGGTCGCTCGCTGCCCACATCAAATAAATAATGTGTGCATCCGCCTATTGATGGTAATAATGATCTAATCCGATTGATCAACTAATACGATAAGTGGCTTTGCGAGTCACTACTGTCTAGCTCTAAACGGCGCATGCCCGGATATCAATTTGTTACGTCAGTTGACCGCGAAATATAATTTCTGTATTGTTTGGCATGACCGACTGCTAAGGTTGACCCGAGATCCCTGTGAAAAAGACCCTCATTTTGGATCCAAATAGCATTTTTGGACACGTTTGGACACAAAACAGAAGTATATGGAGAAACTGCCACGAGTTTGAATTACTGATTACACCAGTTTTAAGTTTCCGTAAACTGCCGCAAATATTCAAATGCTTATCATTTAAATTTCTTTTCCTTTGACCTTATATTAATTTTACTGGAAAATTAATTATGCTTGACTTTCCATAACTTAACAAAACTTTTGATTTTTTTAATGTGAGTTGCGATATATATGATGCTTTTTCACTCGTTTAAAAATCATGGTCACCCTGGTTAGTATTATTTTTCTTTGAAAAAAAAAAAAGCATGATTTGACTGCGAAATTGGGAATTTAACGATGTACTTCCGTATGTGCAATATTTTCTCCACTAAGAGAACTACCGAATCAGTCGAGCGTGTGTCGGATGAACAGATTACCACAAAGGAAGTTTCAAGTGGTATTTTAAGTACCCCAAACAAAGAAAAGTGAATGGAGGTTAACTGTGGGTAATCGGATTATATGTTCGAGCGATCTCCTCTTTTCTCATCTTCTCTGGTACTACAGAGAAGATGTGAGGAAAAGGAGATAGATCCAGCTATCCTCAAACAAAATATGTGTGCTGCCGCTCATTCAAAAGTAATCACGCTATTCAGGTTTAACAATAAAATACAATAAAGGGGTTCGAACCCATGATGGGTGTGATACACAACTTGCTAGCTGCTTAATAGTTTTAGGGAAAGGTCAGTGTCTGTATATCATCATACTATGCATACCATCAGAGAAGATGATAATAGCGGAGGTCGCTCGCTGCCCACATCAAATAAATAATGTGTGCATCCGCCTATTGATGGAAATAATGATCTAATCCGATTGATCAACTAATACGATAAGTGGCTTTGCGAGTCACTACTGTCTAGCTCTAAACGGCGCATGCCCGGATATCAATTTGTTACGTCAGTTGACCGCGAAATATAATTTCTGTATTGTTTGGCATGACCGACTGCTAAGGTTGACCCGAGATCCCTGTGAAAAAGACCCTCATTTTGGATCCAAATAGCATTTTTGGACACGTTTGGACACAAAACAGAAGTATATGGAGAAACTGCCACGAGTTTGAATTACTGATTACACCAGTTTTAAGTTTCCGTAAACTGCCGCAAATATTCAAATGCTTATCATTTAAATTTCTTTTCCTTTGACCTTATATTAATTTTACTGGAAAATTAATTATGCTTGACTTTCCATAACTTAACAAAACTTTTGATTTTTTTAATGTGAGTTGCGATATATATGATGCTTTTTCACTCGTTTAAAAATCATGGTCACCCTGGTTAGTATTATTTTTCTTTGAAGAAAAAAAGCATGATTTGACTGCGAAATTGGGAATTTAACGATGTACTTCCGTATGTGCAATATTTTCTCCACTAAGAGAACTACCGAATCAGTCGAGCGTGTGTCGGATGAACAGATTACCACAAAGGAAGTTTCAAGTGGTATTTTAAGTACCCCAAACAAAGAAAAGTGAATGGAGGTTAACTGTGGGTAATCGGATTATATGTTCGAGCGATCTCCTCTTTTCTCATCTTCTCTGGTACTACAGAGAAGATGTGAGGAAAAGGAGATAGATCCAGCTATCCTCAAACAAAATATGTGTGCTGCCGCTCATTCAAAAGTAATCACGCTATTCAGGTTTAACAATAAAATACAATAAAGGGGTTCGAACCCATGATGGGTGTGATACACAACTTGCTAGCTGCTTAATAGTTTTAGGGAAAGGTCAGTGTCTGTATATCATCATACTATGCATACCATCAGAGAAGATGATAAAAGAGGAGGTCGCTCGCTGCCCACATCAAATAAATAATGTGTGCATCCGCCTATTGATGGAAATAATGATCTAATCCGATTGATCAACTAATACGATAAGTGGCTTTGCGAGTCACTACTGTCTAGCTCTAAACGGCGCATGCCCGGATATCAATTTGTTACGTCAGTTGACCGCGAAATATAATTTCTGTATTGTTTGGCATGACCGACTGCTAAGGTTGACCCGAGATCCCTGTGAAAAAGACCCTCATTTTGGATCCAAATAGCATTTTTGGACACGTTTGGACACAAAACAGAAGTATATGGAGAAACTGCCACGAGTTTGAATTACTGATTACACCAGTTTTAAGTTTCCGTAAACTGCCGCAAATATTCAAATGCTTATCATTTAAATTTCTTTTCCTTTGACCTTATATTAATTTTACTGGAAAATTAATTATGCTTGACTTTCCATAACTTAACAAAACTTTTGATTTTTTAATGTGAGTTGCGATATATATGATGCTTTTTCACTCGTTTAAAATCATGGTCACCCTAGTTAGTATTATTTTTCTTTGAAGAAAAAAAAAGCATGATTTGACTGCGAAATTGGGAATTTAACGATGTACTTCCGTATGTGCAATATTTTCTCCACTAAGAGAACTACCGAATCAGTCGAGCGTGTGTCGGATGAACAGATTACCACAAAGGAAGTTTCAAGTGGTATTTTAAGTACCCCAAACAAAGAAAAGTGAATGGAGGTTAACTGTGGGTAATCGGATTATATGTTCGAGCGATCTCCTCTTTTCTCATCTTCTCTGATACCATGCATGCAGACCCTAACATCCAGTTATATCTATATATAAATAAAAGGAAGGTTGCCCATCTTGTGCGCGAGTGTTCTCCGAATTGCCTAGACTTTCGGCTTTGATTTATTGGTATATTGATCGGGTACATATTGCCATTTTTCCATTGGACATTCGTTTTTGCAAAAATTGGTGGTAACTAAGAGAATAACATAAAAAACTGTCGTGTTGCTATGCAAAATCGATCGCAGTGGCATTGTGGGTAATTAAGGACAGTGTGAACCGCGTAATAATATTTCCATTAAAAAACCATACGCAGAGCAACATTGCCCCGTTTTCTGCCAACTGCGAGGTGGCCAAGAAATGATTCAGGCTATCTAGATGCACAACAGCGCATAATTTATTAATGATCTTACGAGCTTTTCGTCCCTACGCAGATCTACCCGCCCCATTTACCGCCACTGCATCAAGGTTGGCAGCCAAGAAATTAAGGCTACGAGGCGTGAATCAGGTCTTTGCGTCATCACTAAGGTAACGTAGGAAACAGTGGTCTGGTAGTCTAGAGTGGTGATAGTGCCTGGGTGGAGACCCGGGGTGCAGACAGTCAGTGTACAATCATTATTTATTCTAGGCCTATTGCGTCATCACTAAGGTAACGTAGGAAACAGTGGTCTGGTAGTCTAGAGTGGTGATAGTGCCTGGGTGGAGACCCGGGGTGCAGACAGTCAGTGTACAATCATTATTTATTCTAGGCCTATGAATCGTCCGGAGATTGAGGAATATATACGGGAAATGCATTGCATTTTATTTGGTTGAAAACGGTCCACACAAATATGGTTAAAACCGGGATTTTTTCCCGGGCCTTTTTATTAATTGTCAAAACTCAGTGGTAGCGCGTACCGTAACTAACTGGCAGCGCGTTGGTGTTAGTGCGTTGGCGTACAAGGGATGTGACTCGCACGCACGGGGCGCATATGCATAGGCCAACTTTCCGTGCCAGAGAAATAGAAAAGAAAAGAAAGTAGGACAAAACTGAAAAGGTAGGCCTACTATGGATGGGTTATGGGGACAGGGTTGTGGATTAGAGTAAATAAATAAATAAATCTATATAAATAAAAGGAAGACGCATATGCATAGGCCAACTTTCCAGAAAAGAAAAGAAAGTAGGACAAAAAGGGGTACTGGGTTACCAAAATGATAAAAATCGTAAGGATACGGGAGGAAGGAAGGGACCTAAAAAATGAAAGAATAGATAAATAAATAAATAATTCATGAAAAAAGGAAGCTAAAATAATGAGAACAGAATTAAATACAAACGGGAAATCACAAGCTATAACTTAATAAGCAGGAAATATGAAAAATGGGAACAAAATAATAGAAAAAAAAACCTAAAGCTAAAAGGACAAATGTAAGTAAGGGTAGATTTATAAAATAATGCATGGGAACGGGGTTCAAAAATAAATAACATGGGAA
Organism: Amphiura filiformis; assembly: GCF_039555335.1. Classification (NCBI taxonomy): domain Eukaryota; kingdom Metazoa; phylum Echinodermata; class Ophiuroidea; order Amphilepidida; family Amphiuridae; genus Amphiura; species Amphiura filiformis. The sequence goes on along the minus strand of NC_092632.1, from coordinate 23,975,494 downwards.
TAGAAAATCACAAGCTAAGCAGCATATATCTATTGGAACAAAATAGATTTATGTAGAAGAAACTGAAAAGAAAGAATAAAATGAATAAAAAAGAAAAGAAAGGGAAGACAAAAAAGATACGGGTATTATACGGGTTACTAAATGAAACGGGAGCAAAATAAAGAAGGAAAGAAATAAACTAATCAGGAAACGTAAGAAAAAAAAGCTAAAATTAAAAACTAATCAGAAAATATAAGAAAAATGAAGCCAAAATAATGAAAACAGAATTAAATAAATAACATGGAAACGGGAAATCACAAGCTAAGCAGCATAAAAAAAGAAGCTAAAAGGAAACGTAAGAAAGGACAGATTTAGAAAATAATGGGAATGCGGTTAGGCCTAAATAAATAAATAACATGGAAACGGAAAATCCCAAGCTAAATAGCAATTTTTTAATGGGAACAAACTAGACCCATGTAGAAGAAACTGAAAAGAATGAAAGAAAGAAGCTAAATGTAATTGCAAGAAGGAACAGGTTTAGAAAAATAAAATTTACCTTTTCAATGATTCTACCTTTTCAGTAATTCCTCCTGTTTTAGTGATCGCTCCCATTTACTCATCTAGCGGGGACCCGCGCGAAGCGCGGGTATCCCGCTAGTTTCAAATAAAATATGACCGAAGTTCCATGGCAAATTATAATTTCTGACGCTTGTTGACTCTTTCAATACGATTTATGATAAAGACTATTTTCAATTATCAAAATATCTTTATTAGGTTTGCAGGAAATGACTGGAAAATACATATATAAACTATAGGGTTCATCTATTATTTTTTTAAATAATTCTTTTACCCCATGCAGCTGATTGGGGTGGTTACGGGTCGTTTAAAACCACTAACCGCGAAATGAGGATATCGAACATAGGCCCCCGCAGGGCTACAAAAAACTGCTAACCGCAAAATATGGATATCCAACTAGTTTGCCCCTCGAAGCTGTAAAAAACCACTCATCGCGAAATATGGATATCCAACTAGTTTACCCCGCAGGGCTACAAAGAACCACAAACCGCGAAATATGGATATCCAACAAGTTTGCCCCGCAGGGCTACAAAGAACTGCTAACCGCGAAATATGGATATCCAACTAGTTTGCCCTCGAAGCTTCAAAAACCACTCATCGCGAAATATGGATATCCAACGAGTTTGCCCCCAAGGGCTACAAAGAACCATTAACCGCGAAATATGGATATCCAACTACTTCGCCTCGCATGGCTACAAAGAACCACTTACCGCGCAATATCTTTTTACCTCAAAAAAAGAATTAATATCTACCAAAACACGTTTCAAAACGTAAAAAGATTAAAAAATCTTTCATGTGTGGCTTTTCACCCTTTTTTAAACTTGGTCCCATTTATGAAAGTTTCTAAAGACCCATACGAAGTCATCTTTAGGCTACTTGTTTGTTTTCTTAGTTGTCAGTGTTCATTTTGTATAGTAAATTAATTAATGTTCGTGCTTGATTGAAGTTTTTCCGTAAAGACGTTATAATGTATTTTGATTTAAGCAAAAGTAGCAAATACTCACTTTGTTAAATTCTTCATCGTCTTGTGCGATCCTGCGCCTTATGTACAGATGTAGGGCCTATACTATGTAACAGGTTGACAGACAGTCAATTTGCTAAGTATATTATAATACTCCACTACTCTTTATGAACACGCAATATAATGAAACATAAACCTTCAAATGTTTATGATAATACATAGCCTACGTCATATTGCACCGCTTTCGAACTGTCTTAAACCTAATTGTTGCATGTAGAAATTAGGACTCATTCTTCATGTTATTACGGTACCACTTTACTGAATGGAACCAAGTTTAAAAAAGGGTGAAAAGCCACACAGGAAAGATTTTTTAAACTTGGCCCCTTTTTACGTTTTGAAACGTGTTTTGGTAGATATACAATTGCCTGTATAATATGACCTTCATAGTAGGTAGAACGACTAAATCTATGACTTTACCGAGGCGGGATTCATTTTTCATAGGATTATCTATAACCATAGAGGTATGATAAGGATAATGAACTGAGTGCAATGCATTCGTCAAGATAATCGCACGCGCCGTGGAGTTATTGCATTTAGCTCGAGAGCCGATAGGCTCAAGAGCTAAATGCAATAACTCCATGGCAAGTGCAATTATCTTGACGAATGCATTTGCACGAGTACATTATCCGTCATACACTTTGAGTGTAGGCCTATTAAAACAATAGGCAATATTAATTGCTGCATTCATTATATTAGTTTTAATATTAGGAAAATATCTTACATTTTAAAAACACCGTCAGGACATTGACCAGCTACGTAGCATTTAACTGGTAAAGAAAATCAATCCCTGTATAAGTTTAATAGCTATCAATGGTATCGATTGCGCCATACGTCATACTTTAGTAACTTATTCACGCATGGTTTGTAACCAATTGACTTTATGTTGTGATCATTTAATATCGTGGTTTGGAACACAGAGAGCACTGAACCAGTTCAACTGGAAACGATCGATTTAGATGTCCGACTAGTACTACGGTGAATTGAGATGAGAGGAAAAACATATCAATATCAACTGGACTTTATAGCTCTATAATTTCATTTGAACTTTAAAATCTACTTATATTAAAACACACGACATTGGGATTTAACAATTTGTTCAGTATTATCATAGGCCTTCAAACACATGTGTTTGAAGGCCTATGGTATTATAAAGCATGATCATGATATTATGCGCTAGTGTGTGTTTCCCGGGCCCGGCTATGTTATTTTAGATATAGGCCTACATGTATTTCATTTGTAAAATGCTGAATATTTTGCAATGGTGCCATCTTGTATAATTATGATCCACCTGTTTTTGGCCCTTTTTAATTAATAGAAGCTCGATTATTCTCATTTGATGTTTGATTTATTTGAGGTCATTAATCATAATTTATGACAATGATATTTGCACGAGCGATTGCCGAATAGGGTGCAACTCTACTAGTCTTATTACAAGACTGCCCTACCCCAACCCTAAACCCTAAACTCCGTAAACGAGGACTGGACTCAAGTCTAGCGAGTTGCACCCTATTCGGTAATTGTACCCTATTATAGAACACCGTTTGTAACTATACCATTTTAACACCACAGAATGTATATTCGTACTTTTTTGATGGTATATATATCGAACAGACAATTATAGGCCTATAGTTATGTGACCTCTGTGTCGAAAGCGTCACCTAACTCTACTATATGGTTATGTGAAAGTAGTATTTCTAGTATTTGAGCGTGCACGTATTATCTAGAATCTATTGTTTAGCGTGCAGGTTTTAGATAATGCATTGTTTAGCGTGCAGGTTTATATAATTTGGGCTGTGACGGGTAGTTCGCGAAAATAATGCACGGGAGAAGAATACATAACGATGAATAGAAACGGGCACTAGAAGTGTATTGCGAAATAATACCTAAGTTTCCATACGATGCCTACATTGCCATAAGGTATTTTGATAAATTGGTATTTATTTTTTTGTTAATGATCTGACGTCTTAGATCTTTATCATTTGCTTGGTTAAGTTTCCATTGGTAATCAGATGTGTTAATAATACAACTGGATGTCACAATCTGCAAGACATTCAGTTCTACAAATGACATAAATAACACGTCCAACAAGACGGTTAATATCTGGCAAGATAGGAAAGTGCACTTGCAAAAAGATTTGTTTGGGTAATTGCAAACGGATTCATTGCGGGTTACTACGAGACGAAGATGCCCTAGGATAAACAGGATTATTCGCTTGGGAATTAGATTTCGAGGGAAACCTTAGGGGTATCTATAAGATAGGTTACTCGGCTTCGATCACTTTGGGTTTTGTGAGCGGGTAGTGGTAGTATTGGTCATATGTTGATCAGTTCCGAGGTTCATTCCAAATATGAAAATAACAAATAACAACAACAAAAAAACACACCAGGTGAATCGAATAGTATATTTGGACTCATCGTTCTCATGGAGTTGGGGTTCAATAATAAATTTTATACATACCTACAATAAGTTAATTAACAGTGTAAAATATAATCTGTAGGCTATATAATGTCGTCTGCTCGCACGTCGTCTGCTCAGATGCCCTTCAACAGAGAGTTAGGAAATGTATATACAACTAGAGGGAATGGTAGATCAAGAAAAATCGTAACATCGCGTGATGGTGTGACCGATACCTGGAAGTGAAATGCCCTGCATACTGTTGAGGACATGTATTCTGTCAATAAAATAAACATAGGTCACAGTGGTGCAAACCCATTTAGTACGAGCATATGAGTATGGGTGGGTGCGAGTTTGCAAAAGAGAAAGTGTGGGCGTGTGTATTTATTCGCAGATATTTAGATATTTTATTATTTTAGACCACAGATATGTGTTCCAATATCTTTGTTTAGACTAACATACGTCCAACAGGTTTTAAAGGCTGTTGAACGTACGCTGGTCTAGAGTAATATGTTACACGCTAATGTACACTTGAGATTGGATTTTGAGCACAGACTGCTATCAGGATGTTCGATTGCTTTATTGTGACCATTTGAGCATACCATATAGGATCTAATTAATGACGGGCAGTTTAAAGCTTCGAGGATTAGAATTTCGATCATTTTAAATAAAAACAATTGACTATCTTTAAAAATAATTACCTTTGCCTGTCCAGAGGAAAACAATTCAGCATTCCATATGAAGTACATGTACGTCTATAGATAACATTTAATTTTATCATGAATATGTACATTATGTAAAGTACGCAAACTCATGCCAATCTAAACGGGCTATTAGTAAAAAGAAGCAGCAGGCAACAGCCACAGTTGCCGAATTCTGGCGATTCACAGTACGATGCGCCGCCAGCGGTTGCTCTTGCTAGTCCATTTTTTGACCTTCAGCGTCGACATCACCGTTCTAGCTACCATTGGTTTTTCTCGCGAGTCTGCGAGTGCGATAATAATAATGTTAAAAACAGCTCCACGAAGGATTCATTGTGATCAATAGAAGAAAAGGGATCCACTATAATTGTAAATTCGCGTCATAACATCATTATATTGACATTTAAACACACAATGACATCATGTTCCTGTGTTGTATTCGTATTACGCGGACTTTGGGATGTCGACATTTTCCCATTATGCACTGCGTATTTTGACCTCTTTCCCCCATCGTATTATGAATCGACCGAATTCTGCATATTAATACAAGCGGTCAATTTTAAGGGTTACCGATAAGATTATCGCTTTTAATTTATTTATAACACCCAGTCTTGGGTTGCTCAGGGAACAGCGACAGAGGGAATTCCTAAACGGAAATTAAAGTGTAACGCTTCACTCGACCCTTTGGTAACCCTAGTTCAACGATCGTCTGCAGATGAGGTATTACCCTTTGCCCACGATCGACGCTATAGGGAAAGAAAAGTGTGTAATCAAAAAGTTTATTTTTGCGATATTTTAGCCTACATAATTGCCTTTGTTCTATTCTATTAGGACAAATGCAAAGATCTATATGCCATGTAGAAATATATTTAATATAGCAAGGAAGAGTGTTCTGAGATTAACACAAGTGATTACTTATGTAATTTAGCATACCACAAAGAAACATGCGTTGTTTTGTAGGAAATTTAACCAAAGGCTTCAACATTTAAATAGGTTATTTTGTGTTAATGTACTTGATTTCAGCAATGATATCATCAAAGATACGTAAAGGATAAGTACTATAACACTTGTAGAGATCTCGTGAGCGGATATTGAGCACATTTTGTTTTCAGCGGTGAATATTTCATGGCGAAGGTTAGTTTTGATTTGCACTGATTTGGTTAGAAAGAGATGTGCAGCTCTAACTATTCATAAGGCGTGCCAAGGTCGTGTTATATTTGCTTAAGGATACATCCTGTCCTTTTGCCATCTTCTAAAAGGTATTTGATATGACATTCGACATGTTTGGCAACTTAAGTGAACTCAAGGTCAATGATCCATTGTGAGTTCTTGAATTTCGTGTTCAAAATGTTTTTGCGTTTTAAATTTGTTTGATACATCGAGGAAAGATCAAAATTGAGCTATAAAAAGAATACTTCAACAGATTATTTAACCCTAGTACTACTAAGGGGAGGGGTCGGTTAACATAAGTACATAACAAACGTGAAAATACAGAATACAGAAAAATATTGAGGGCGTCCCCCTCAGACAATTTCGGGGCGGGATGTGATTCGTACTTGATAATTGTTTTTCTAACATAATAAGGCATAATGTTGTGATTGCCGGAGTTTTCCTTTAAAAGAACATATTTTAACTATGGGTGAACCTTTGGTAACAGTAAGATTTACTATAAGTCATAGCTATAAGTCTACAACGTTTCAAATAAAGATGTATTCTTCCAATAACATTTCATGCTGAGAGACTTAGCGCTTCATCAACCAAATGGATAAATACACGGTACCATATAATTTATTTTGGTAGCCAAATATTGCTGTGTTATATAATTATATAATATCTACATTACATATTAAACTGTATTACGTCATATTACCTGAAAAGACAATGTAAGGAAGAGAGAGATGGGAGACAAGAACAAAATTCACTGGCAAATAGTGCTGCAAGGCGAGATAATAAAGACGCGCCATTGAAACAAGTATTCGTACACTACTTTATTACTTGCAATGATGCACTTATCGAAAAGTCATAGAAGAGTTGAATTCGTAGTCTAAAATAGTTAAAATTGCATCATTCAATACCCTTTTCACGTGGAGTATTCCCTGCAGTGACAATGCTTCAAAGTTACCGCATAAACCGATGTTTACTCTTAATTTTGCATACGGCTATATCACGTAACGTAACCACAAAATTGAAAGTCAGTTATGATAAATATTTCATTCCCTTCGGTTATGTAAGAATTAATCAGATCATGATTTCGGCTCGTTTAGTAATTACCCAGTATTTTGTAAAGTCAATTTTGGTGTTGGGGATATTTAATTTCGTAGGTGTCCAAAATCCGCTTATTGCAATACTTTCGGGATAATTTGAAATAATCTTTCAAGTTAATTGCATTATTTAAACGTGATAAAATGGTGGTTCTGGAAACACTAACTACCGAGTTGAGTTCAGCTTTGAACGTTAAGCGGGGAATTCTTGCCTAACAGGCTTACCAGTTTACAGTGCTGACGAGTTTATTAATCTTTTAGGTTAAGAAAAATTAGAATTGAAGCTTTCAAATTATTTCTTTTATCCCAAATCACGTATGTAGAAATTAAGGAAGTGCAACTCCGCAGCAAAAATATATGAGCTTAACGAATACACCAAATACGTGCTTGGGTCCAAATATAAATGTGAAATGGTGATAGACATGATTTGAGTTTAATCTGCGGTCAATCTTCCTTTAATGAGTGCAAGAGATTGTATAATATTTCATGTTATGACTTTATGTTACTGTATGATCAATACCATTTTAATGTAATTGTAAATATTGCTGCTATAATATTAGTTGATAGTCATGATTATTATTAATAACATCGACAAGTCTATAAAACTCATAAAATAATTTAAAACATTTGTTATCTTTAAGTTGTTACAACATGTTGCTACTAAATTTAGCCCTATAAGAATGCTTAGACATTGCGTATACTTTTCGTCAATACAATTTCAATTAATATCTGGTATAAAGCTCGACTGACTCTTTGTTAGAAATTAATAGAATATGTCATGCAAAGTAACTAATTTGCTCTTGAATTGATTTCTTCGGATAGGATCCGAATTAAATCTGATTGCTGATGATTATAGGAAGAAAACCAGCATAGTTAATGCATTAACGCATTTTAATCTGCGCACAATACAATGATCGAAAACGTGCTACTATTGTACATTTCCGCACAAAAGACTTTTACTAAATAATATATACCTACATTCCAGTTTGCTCAATCGATAAGGCGCTACATGCTGATGTGTGAGTGTTTCACGGTACGAGTTCGAATCCCTGAAGTATCTATTTCTGTTGGAAAATTAAGCTAGCTTGAAATTCCCTTGTCCAAGGAACTTAATGCTAATTGTTCCGTCTACCCGTACGAAACTCAGGGAGCGGAAATTGTTTAACATAGATGAGGTTAAATATTTCCACTTGGCGGTAGAAGCCATAGCATTTATGTGACAAATAATATAAATGTCTATAACAAAAAATAAACTAAATATATAAATAACAGCATAAAATATATATTGCTTTCCACTCTACAATATGAGTGTTCTCCCAAGGAAAATAGCATATACTGTTGATTTATATGATTGAGGAGGCATGTGTTTTCAGCTTAAGACCAAAGTAAATATACAACAACATAACATCAAATACTGCTTTTTCATTTATGAGATGTTCAGATATTTGTAATCTGCTCTCAAAGTAAAGCGACGCATGTACTTGTAATCATTAAAGCAGATATGACGTTATAACTCAGGATGTCAGGTAAATAATCTCTACTTCATGTCGACAATAAGGATGACTTTCTACTTTATTTTGATTAAATGTGATATTTCATTATCATTGCAGCATGAAACGAAATATAAAGCCATTGAATTAACATAACCTTAGGAGTATTGACAACGCTTGACGCAACAGTTACCTGATACCCTTACTGCACAGAGAAATATGTTGATGAAGGTTACGGGGAAAGGTGAACAAAATGTGCTTCCATTTATTGCTGGGAGGCAAAAACTCAATAGAAACCTCATCATGTTCCTTTACGGTAACACATATATGTAATCTTATGTCACATTGTGAATCTTATATGAATGGTTGGATGAAAACAGCCATTTTGATTCCTTTAACGTCGCTGGTGTCGTATTTCGAGGTCCTGTTACATGAGGTTATTACTAGTTGTTCGGTAATGAATATTAGTTTTAGTGGCTTTGTGGTTATATTTCTCTTGTGATTTGATTGCCGGTCATATCGAAGAAATTAGTGGTTACGAAAAAACATGACATAGGTTTCGGGTATTTTGTTCTTTCTGGTTAAATCTCGAGCAAATAAATTAAGAAATTCCAGCATTTGAAAGGTTGTGCTGATAATCCGGTGATATATATAAAATCTGTGGCAAATAGAAATAAAATTCTGTTCATTAAGTTTGTTCTAATCTGCAGATTATTCCAATATAGTATTTGATAGGTTGTCTATCTTGTTCATGGTTTCTGCTTCCTATTTTATTGGATTTGTAAGTTTAATATAGAGCAGTATAATATCTCTGCTTGCCATAATACTGTTTGCGGTTTGCAATTCTGGAACTTCAAGAGAGTTTGCTTTCATTTAATAACAAATGAGAGGTATTATTCGGAAAGAGAAACTGCTATCATCAGGTAGTCCTACATCAACGTAGGCTTCATTGGGAAATAATATTTTCGGTAAGCATGGTAATGCGCCTGTCACACTACACCGAATAGGTCTTCCGTACAAGAAACGGATGGTATTTTAGTAAATCCGTTGTTGTTCGTCAATGATCGTTTTATGTTCTTTTTATGTCCTGCTATCATCCGCCAAATGCGTTTCGTGTTAGGTGATGTTCGTTAAGGCCGTCGGCAAGTTTTGTGCATGCACAAAACTTGAAACGAGTGTACCGAATACACATGTTCGGTATTTCTCCGATGGGTGGTCGTATGGTGCTGCATATTGCCGGAGTTTGTTCGCTCTTCTTTCGGTCATGTTCGTTCTTTGTTCGTTGCACTCGGCCCGTGTTCGTTGCAAATACGTTCCTGTGAGGCCTTCACCACCGGATAGCATATTTTTGCATTCGGTGATGTACGTTGACCCAACCCGTCTTAGTGTCACACTACACCGGATCGGTCTTCCGTATAAGAAACGGGTGGTATTTTAGCAAATCCGTTAGTGTTCGTCAATGTTCGTTTTATGTTCTTCATATGTCCTGCTATTATCCGCCAAATGCGTTTCGTGTTAGGTGGTGTTTGTTTAGTCCGTCGATAATACGTTTCAAGTTTTGTGCATGCACAAAACTTGAAACGGAGTGTGCTCGAATACACATGTTCGGAAGTTGTCCGATGTGTGTTCGTACTGTTCTGTATATACCCTGGGTTTGTTCGTTATTCTTTCGTTTATATACCGCAGGTGTTTGCAAGGTTTCGCAGGCGCTTGTGCCGGATGTAGGCCTATGGCGAACATGTGCATCGATCATGGGATGGGGGGGGGGACTTTCTGAAGGGTGTGTGATGCAATATCATATTCCCCAGTACTTTAGTGACTGACAAGTAGAAAAAAGGGGAAAGGAGAGAAAAAAAGAAAGAAAGTGAGAAACATTGAGAGAAGAGAAGAGAAAAAGTTAAATTGCACGTAATTTAGTAGGCCTATGCATGTAAGTAGTAATGAGGGAGGGGCACTTTCTGAAGGGTAGAGGACGCAATATCAAATTCCTACCAGTTTTAGTGATTGAAAAGAAAGAAAAAAGATGAGAAAACATGGAAAAGGTTAAATTGTACGTTATTGAGTAGGCCCAGGATAGTAGTAAGCCTAAGTATAGGCCTGTGATTATTATATAGGCAGTGCTTAAATGTGGTTCCTTGGCCCAAAAGCCTGTGAAAATTACTGCCAGCCCGTCGATATGTAGGGCCAGTGACATTTTGTCACCAAAGTCAGTATTTAAGACGGACTTAGGTCTATTACTGACTTTAACATATCAATACATGCATGCTTTACCTGAAATTACGAGTCTGAAGTCTTATATCTAAGTGTCAGTGGATCAGTGTAACATTTTAAATTTTGCAAATTCAGTTCGGGCCTTCTTTGTTTTTTTTTTTTAAGGCAATAATAGTGTAAAAATGATGCACCAAAAACAATTTTCCAAATTTTCCATTTTTAAAACTAAATTTTTAAACAATAGGCCTAAGCCTAATAATGTAAATAGGCCCTAAAGTCCCCATGCAAATGGCTTCAATTGGACCTTCATTTTGAAAAATGGACAAGTCTTCCTTTTTGCTTCTGCTATGGACATCCACGTCGTGTTATTTTTAAAACAATTGTTTATATTATACAATAATGGTGAAAACTTTTCAATGGCTTAAATTTGGCTTTCTTTCACCAATTTGCGGCTGTTTCAAACTAAAATAGTACCCAATAATAGTGCTAAAATTGATCCAAAAAATGACAAATGGCTTCAATTGGGCCTTCATTGTCCAATGGTTTCTCACCTCTATTGCCCCCGGACGCTGGTTGCCCTGATATATCAGATGTGTAGCCCTTTTGTACTTATTAGCCAATATTTGACCATTTTCGTCAAAGTTTTCCCCCTTAGAAGTTGTCTTTCCCCACTTTGTTCACCCTCTGAAAAAGTGCTTGCTACGTCACTGCCTCTAAGGGGTCAAAAACCCTCTCAAACACCCTCTCCTCCCCACTTTTCTGATAGGGTGGACGTCCCTGTTGGTGCCACATGCGACGGATTCGCCGGTCATTTGTCGGACGTTGAACGATTGAATATAAAACGCCTGCAGGATTATTAGCGGCCACAACGCACAGAGAGACGAACGGGAATCGGACCCCTAAATCCGGTCATTTGTCGGATGTTGACCCCCCCAAATCCGGTCATTTGTCGGACGTTGAACGATCGAATATAAGACGCCTGCAGGATTATTAGCGGCCACAACGCATAGAGAAACGAACGGGAATCGGACCCCAAATCCGGTCATTTGTCGGACGTTGAACGATCGGATATAAGACGCCTGCAGGATTATTAGCGGCCACAACGCATAGAGAGACGAACGGGAATCGGACCCAAAATCCCACCGAATCTTCTGCCTGACTGGTGATTTTTCCACCGAATAAAATATTTTTGTATTCGGTGATGTACGTTGATCCAGTCCGTCGTAGTGTGACAGACCTGGATGTACACGTACGTGACATTCATCACTTTGCGTTTATCTAATGATCATTATTGTAGGCTGATGGGATATGGTTAGATAAAAACAGTTTTTAGATTCTTTGGATGTCGCTATAGTGGTGTCGCATTTAGAGGATATTCTGTTGCTGGTTGTTAGGCAATGAATATTATTAGTTCTAGTGGGTGGCTTTGTGGTTATGTTTCTTGTGATTTGGTTGCTTGGCCATATCGAAGGAAACAGTGGTTAAGAAAACACGAAAAAAGACAAAGATTCCGTGATTTTTATTCTCTCTAGCTATATCTCTAGCTGTTATACATCTTGTATGCCGAATTATAATTTCCACCAAATAAAAGAGTTCCAGAATTTTGAAGGTTGTAATGATCTGACAATACAATCTTGGGACAAATATAAATATACTAATAAAATTCTGTTCATTATTACCCGCATCTGCAGATGATTCTAATATAGCATTTGATTGGTTGTCTCTCTTGATCATAAGTTTCTGCTTCCTATTTCTTGAATATACGTTTATTATTCAAGCAGTATACCTCTATTTAACATAACACTATTTGCAGTTTGTTGTTCTGCAACTCTAAGAGAGACAAGAGCAACAAAACTCGGAGCTGAGTTTGCTTTCATTTAATAACATCTAAGAAGCAGTTATAACATCTAAGTGTTCAGAAAAAGAAACCTTAATCATCAGGTAGTCATAGCTCAACGTAGGTTCATTGAGCAAAACTCTTTTCAGTATTAAAGGACGTTTCCACGGTATGACCATCAATATATTCCTTCGTTGAAGTATTTTAACAACATGGCAAAATTAAAATCTGTCGATATTTTAGTTCATTCAAACTGACTTAATACTCAGTGCATGGTTGTAGATACTAACACCTTCAAAGAAAACAAACACATGTTGGACGCTGTGAGAAGATAATATGATATGTGTGCAAATTATTTTGAAAGATTCCCACTACCGTCATCCCAGTGTCCTAGTATTACACGTCAATGTTATGGTAAGCACCTCGCGGAATCTTAAAACGACAAACAGTATGACAGTGTTTCTGTGTTGTAAATGTATGACAACTGAAGACTGCTGCAACCGACTATTGATTCATTAGGAGGTACAGTGTGAGTAGGTTCCTTTATAACGAGGGCAATAACCCAAAATACACTGAAGATTAATAATTATTGCTTATTTTTTTTATCCGACCAGACCAAACCTGACCATTAAGGGGAGGCGATCTTTTGTGCGTAATTATAGAGGGCCAGGGGATTCACTCTATCATTATAAAAAAATATTTGAAGAAATCAAAGAGCCCTAGGAATAAAAATTGCAGTGTAATTCACGCCAGACACAATTTATTTTAATGACAAAAATGAATTTTTGTAATCGATCAAAAACCAAACGTTTTATACCAATTTTGAATTTAGCCTGAATCCGTAAATATGGCACCTCTCGCCCTTTTTCAGGTCAAGGCTGTTTTGACCATTATGCAGGGAACCATTGTTGAAGCTATTTCACATACATGTTCAAAACACTCTAGAGAAAGATTGTGGCCATATACTGCTGAAATATTTTTTCTTAATTTCGAATGATAATGTCTTAATTTAAATTTTAAGGTCAAATTCCTAAAATCAAAACAAAATATTGCGACGCAGATATTCCCCGACTTATGCAATTTCATCATCGTATCAGTGTCTTTATTATTTGTTTGAGGCCTTTTCCAAACGTTCGTGCTATTTATGCATAAAATGCCCAATCTATCTTTACAAAATGCATCATTTTTATGTAAACAAAAGGCTAAAGATAGCATTATGAGATTTATCTTTTATTATTACACTCCTCTGATCATCTGCCTCCGTGGCCGAGCGGTAAAGAACGGAACTGATAATCAATGATGCTTGAAATCGTTGGTTCGAGTCCCATCGAAGCCTGTGGAAACTTTTTTAATGTGCTGGTAATAAAAACTTTCAGTCCGTAACTTTAGTTCTATATTTTGCGATGACTGTTGAGTTAGTGTTATCATAGGCGTAGATCCCAGGGGATGGGGGGGGGGGATAAATCACCCAAATATATTGATAGGGCGATGGTCCATGCGAATGGATGCGTGAGATCAAACAGTTTCAAAAACTAAATTGCCTTCATGAAGAATACGTGATATGATGGAAATACCTCCGGAGGAAAAAGTATAAGTGCTACGTGATAAACTGGAGGAAATTAGACTTCAAAATATATGTTTTTTTATTTCTGTCATTATAGCCTGGAAAATTATTCTGTTCTATACAGCTGGCTGTGTGGTATACATAAAAACATCGGATTTTCAATCTTACACACGCACTCATCATAAACCTGTTCAAGTTTACGTAACCTATAGATGTCTTCCTTGAGATCAACCACACACTGGCTCACATGCAAACACATACACACCCACCCCAACAAACCACCACCACACCACCCACCCCAACGTACACACACCACACGCCGCTAACCCCACAACATAAGTGCACTCAGAGACGCATATAGATACACTACTGCAAAGACGGTAGCAGCGTATTTTTACCAAATATACAAAAATACAAATAATTAGAATTTAGCCCCACCCTAATTGTTTTTAAATCAAGCAGGTGATATATACAGCAAATCATACCGATTCTTTTATTGTGTTTCATAAAATAACAGTTGTTGAGAGAGTAATATTAATATTGCTGTTTCAGAACTTCAGAGAAGTAATAAAAATAAAATTATTGGCAAACATATCCTATATGAGTTTTCTGAGTCCTTAGCCTGTTACCCACAATCCTCGTCAAAATGTTTTGGGGAGCCTATGGAAAAGATCATACTATGTTACAGCCTTATATCTTTTATTTTTAATATGCTGAAATGCCACTTTTAATGTCTTAATCCCCACACTTTGTCGTTCTATTGTTGTTTTCCCAAGACTGTGACCCAGGATAAGCTATAGGTTAATCCCTACTTGAGTCAAATTGAAGTGCTGTTGACAAATTTCCGACCATAATGCCTTTACCCCTCACTTCACGAGACATTTAAATAGGAGGTAATACAATAGGCCTTTTTCAATTCACAGGAACATTTTTCCTGACCATAGTTACCGAGATCTTTCTGCAAGTAACGAGTGATGCCATCATTCATCATTGATAAATTCTCCCGGATATTCAAGTCAAACCTTTAATTCTGCCTGATTTTGAAATATGTTTTCATCACCAACCCAATATTGTCTCGGGATTTTATCGATTTATATAAAATTGCAACCTTTCAAAGGCATGTACCTTTATTTATGCGAGGTTCTTATAGTCTTAAGGGAGGTGTAATGAGCGAACCGTGGTTTGGATTCCAGAGGGAGGGTGTCTGTAAGAGGCACAGCCATCAGAAAATGAATAACTGAGATCGCGCGCCAAATAAACTTACTGCAGAAATTGTCCAAGTCTTTAAAAAAATAGGCATAGGTGGGAATCGAACCCGGCACCTTCCGGTTCTGAATCAACGGATAGTATTAAAATCTGCACTAAAACCTGTGATATTAATTCTTGATAATGCTTAACGGAAAAAATCAATACTAATGTACGATGTCATTCAAAATCAAATAGAAATCCCACAACTAAAGTAGCAATCGATACATCTGCTCACTCAATCATCAAATAATCAATCGAAAAATAAATAAATAAATTAATTAATTTTTGACATGTGGCTACAGACGCACGGTTTCGAACAAGCGACGCCCAGAACAGCAACTTAGAAACCACAACGCCTTAGACCGCTAGGCCATAGAATCACACAGTTCCTTCGAAGTCAAAGAAATG
Source organism: Amphiura filiformis (assembly GCF_039555335.1). Classification (NCBI taxonomy): domain Eukaryota; kingdom Metazoa; phylum Echinodermata; class Ophiuroidea; order Amphilepidida; family Amphiuridae; genus Amphiura; species Amphiura filiformis. The sequence goes on along the minus strand of NC_092632.1, from coordinate 23,959,804 downwards.
TATTAACCTTTAACGTTACGCAATATGACATGGGCACATGTCTGCGGGTAAAGATACTGCATGATAGAATGGCGCATAAAGGGTCTATCCCTGAAGTTAATGGTCATTGACATGTAACCAATTCTTTGTATACCAGTGTATATACCAGCTACAGTCAACATATAAAAAGAAGTATATTGTTAGGCGTAGACGCAATCATCAATGCGGGAAGTATAAAACCATAGTCGCCACTCGTGCACTTGTTTGAGTCCACGGTTAATTCCGAAAACAGCCTTCAACCCTGAAATCAGAGGTCGGTTTTGGGTTGTTACATGCAAATACAAACTAAATATATCATGAAAAAAACCACCAAGAGGACTACGAGACTTATTCCGAGCCAATCTACATTTTGTTATTTACAAAAGCCTACGATCAAAGTGAAATTATAAAAGGAGCAAGACCAGATATCAACGTTAAATCACGGTAAGCCTAAAATCGCACCGAAAACGCCAAAATGCAGTCACAAAATTTATAATATTACTAAATCACCAAAACGAATTGTAACGTAGGTATGCAGAAAAAAATTGTATTAGCAATAACAAAGTATGTGCAAAAAGATTTGTCTTTGGCATGTCGCTTTTTGAAATATCACCAAAAATATCAAATTTTGGAAAAACGCCCCAAAATTTAAAACAAACACGAACCTTCCAAAATAAATATATATTAATACTCGGCGGCCAAGTCACTACCTGTCGCTGTGATTTGGGGTAACTCGTTGCTTCCCTTCTCCAGATACCTGTACTTCAAGGTCGCTCATACCCCACGCCTTAAGTCTTAAGCGTCGCATATGCGTAGCGTATCTGTGGGTTAACAAATTGGCGACTACGCAACGTGATGCGTTGTTGCGTGCGTGTATCCCGCTGGTACAACAAAGATTTTCTTTTCTTTTCAAATTATGAACACGAATTAAAAAGTGAAATAAAGTCCATAAAATAGTGCAGTTTGAGTTTACAAATCTGGATTTTCATTCATTGTATTTATAAACAACATAACAAAGTACATACATATCAAAATGCTCAATTTCGCGAAAGAAACAACGTCTAGAGTACACAGCCGCGTTAAACAGCCCCGCTTGGCCAGTTCACCACAGAAGAACTGGCTTACACCTGTTACTTTGATGACAGACAGAACAGAATTTACATGGATACATTTTAACATTGGCTAATTCCCTAAGGAACCAAAAGTGGGGCTTCCACTTTAAGTCAGCTACCGATTTAATCTCTTTTGTCCTGAACAAAAGCTAACCATTGGATGAATAGCTTGTGGGCAAATCCAATCGACATCAAAGGAAATGCATCCAGTAATATATTAATATCCATGTTATACAAGCTCTTTGTTCATGCATAGCATGATTACAACCTTGTAAATCTTCTTTCCTCCTAATGCCGATGTTTACTAATATTTTAAGAAATATATCCTTATATTTTATAAAATAATATCAAGAACTACAATCTGATATACACATTGCCTGTATAATATGACCTTCATAGTAGGAAGAACGACTAAATCTATGACTTACTGGCGCGGAGTTTCATTTTTCATAGGATTATCTGTGACCCTAGGTGTTGTGAAATAACACCTACATTGCCATAACGCGGTTTGTTAAATTAATGTGTTTTTTTGTTGATGATGATCTAAAGTCTTTGTATCATACCTTGGTTAAGTTTCCATTTCAATTTGAATGTTATAATATGCAAAGGAGGTGTAGTATAATACAACTGGATGTTACAATCTGCAAGACATTCTACAAATGACATAAATAACACGTCCAACAAGATGGTTAAGATTTGGCAACTAGGAAAGTGCACTTGCAAAAAGATTTGTTCGGGTAATTGCAAACGGATTCATTGCAGGTTACATCGAGACGAAGATGCCCTAGGATAAACAGGATTATACGCTTGGGAATTAGATTTCGCGGGAAACCTTGAGGGTTTCTATCAGATAGGTTGCTCTGCTTCTATCACTTAGGATTTCGTGAGCAGGTAGCGGTGTTATTGACCACGTGTTGGTTAATTCCGAGGTTTATTCTAAATTAAAAAAAACAGGTGAATCCAAACTGATACATAGTCGTATTTGCACTCATTTACTGGGTTTCAATAACAATATATTACATATGCAATACGAGTAGATAATTAAAAGTATAATTTTAATCTGTGTTTCGTCAGCTCAGACGTCCTTCAACAGGGAGTTAGGAAATGTATGTATAACTAGAGGGTTTGACATATCATGAAAAATCGTAACACCATGAGATGCTGTGACCGATACCTGGAAGTTAAATGGCCTGCATACTGTGGAGGACATGTATATATTTTGTCAATAAAATAAACATAGGTTACTCCATTTATACGAGTTGTGTGTGGGCTGGGTGCGTGTTCATAATTGAGAGGTTGTTTAAGCTGTTGGACGTACGCTGGTCTAAACTAAGAGTAAAAAGTGACACGCATATATACACTTTCCATGCCATGGTTTTCCATACATTAGCAATTTCATCAGAAAGGCTGAGAAAATATCTTACTTGAGAGATGCGGGCGTCTGAGATTTGAGGTCAGGATGTTCGACTGCTTTAGTTGACCATTATAAACGGCGTTTATTTGAGCATTACATGTAAGATCTAATTAATGAGGGGCAGTATGACTCACACTTATCGCTACTGGCCATTTAGCCAGTAAAAACTGGCTATCAACATTTTATCGGAATGTCAGAAACAGCTATTAAAATATTTGAATGGTGTACTGATGAAGGTATAAATAATACTGATTAATGCTAAAAGTATGATCGTTCACCCCTCTCTAAACATCATTATGCACCAGGTCAAGTTGTAGCGGCCTGAGTCAACAAAATTAAATGGTGTTTCCGACATCATATTGTGATCATGTTATAAATAAGTATTTGGCACCAAAAGAAACACATTGTAGTATTTTAATAACTGCTTGTCTTATAATAGAATGTTTTGAGACGACTACACGTGTAGGAATATTTAAAGATGTATTTTATGATAAGCACAAATCAAACTGTTTATACCCTGACGCAAAAAATAAAATGATTCCTAGTTTAAAGCTTCGAGGATTAGCATCAATTTATATAAAATTCATTCACTAATTTGCAAAATGAAAATGATTACCAAGTTTACCTTTTCCTGTACAGAAGAAAACAATTCAACTAATTTTATAATTTAATAATTCCGAATGAAGTACATGTACGTCTATAGAGGAACGTTTTATTATATATGGATATGTACAGAAACTCATATCAAAAATCTAAACGGGTTATTAAAACGAAGCAGCAGGCAACAGCCACAGTTGCCGAATTCGGCATAATAATACCAAGCGGTAAATTTTAAGGGTTACCGCGAAGATTAATCGCTTTTATCTAATAACACCCAGTCGTGTGTTGCTCAGGGAACAGCGACAGAGGGAATTCCTAAACGGAAATTAAAGTGTAACGCTTCACTCGACCCTTTGGTAACCCTAGTTCAACGATCGTCTGCAGATTAGGTATTACCCTTTGCCCACGATCGACGCTATAGGGAAAGAAAAGTGCATACGATAATTTTGCGATTTAATGACAAGATTTGGCGCGCAAAATATTCCGTCACAAGATAAACATAAATAGCCTTCGGTGTTGGTTCAGAGGTCAGTGAGATTTATAAGATTGAGTTTATAAGAAAATATCTGATACTACTTATTCAATTGATACTACATAATATATTAACGATTGCCTTTACTTTTCTATACTACTGGTACCTAGAACAAGCTTAAAGATCGGATAAGTTTGACATGTGGCTATAGAATATTAAAATTAGAAGAAATCTGCTACGAAATCTGAAGATTAGAAGAAATCTGTTACGTTTTTTACAGGAAATTTTATAGGCCATTTTATCAAATGCCTTTTATAGGTCATTTTATCAAATGCATCAAATAGGTTATTTTGTGTTATTTTACTTAATTATAACAATGATACATCAAAGATACATGTAAAGGATAAGTACCATGATACTTGCAGAGATCTCGTCAGTGGATATTGAGCCATTGGATTTTAATGTGAATATTGCATTGTTATTCATAAGGCGTGTCAAAGGCATGTTATATTTGCTTAAGGATACATCATGTTTGTGTCCCATCTTAGAAAAAGGTATTTGATATGACATTCGTGAACATGAGAACTCAAGGTCAATGATCGATTCGAAGTGCTTGAATTTCGTGCTCAAAATACCTTACTTAAAAATACCACGAAAAAACAACGAGCTATAAAATTATGCTTATTGTTTGGCCTTACATATAGCTTGTGGAGCAATTATAATCTTATTGAATAGAAATGAGATTTAAACGTATTTTGTGTTACAAAGAAGTTTAGGAAACAAAAGTCCAAAAATAATTCTAGTCAAGTGGGCAAAAAACTTGTTTGGGTAAATGTTATATTAATATATAAATGCATATTCGTGGATTCTTATAAGCACATCAAATAAAGATGGTATTTAAATGACATTTTCATGCTGAGATTTTGCACTTTTTCAAACATAATGTCAGAATAGACCCTAATCTATAGAATATTTTTGCTGTGTCGTTACATAATATCTACATTACATATTAAGCTGTATTACGTCATGTTACATGAAAAAACAATGTAAGGAATAGAGAGAGATGGGAGACAAGAACAAAATTCACTGGCAAATATTGCTACAAGGCGAGATAATAAAGACGCGCCATTGAAACAAGTATTCGTACACTACTTTATTTACTTACAATGATGCACTTATCGAACAGTCATAGTAGAGTTGAATTCGTAACTAAAATAGATAAAATTGCAGCATTCAATACCCTTTTCACGTGGAGTATTCCCTGCAGTGACAATGCTTCAAAGCTGTGTTCAAAGTTACCGCATACACCGATGTTTACTCTTAATTTTGCATACGGCTATATAACGTAACCACAAAATTGAAAAGTCAGTTATAAGAATGTTTCGTTCCCTTCGGTTATGTAAGAATTAATCAGATCATGATTTTGGCTCGTTTGGTAATTACGCAGTATTTGTTGAGTCAATTTTTGGTGGAGGAGATATTTAATTTTGTAGCTGTCCAAAATCCGCTTACTGTAATACTGTCGGGATTTGTTGAATAATTTGAAATAATCTTGCAAGTTAATTGCATTATTGAAACGTGATAAAAATAGTGTTTTCTAGCAACACTAATTACCGAGCTCAGCTTTGAGTGTAATAATTAGAGATACAATTCTGGATGCTTTACAGACTTACAAATTATAACACTGACGAGCTTATCAATCTTTCACGTCAATAATGAAAGCAAAACAATTAGAATTGAAGCTTAGAAATGAATCTGCTTCACCAAATAAACACATATGTGGAAAATATATAGTTTGGAGTACGTAGCAATAATGTGCTAACAAATACGTGCTTCGAACTAAATTATGATGAGTTTTGCATGTTTTAGTTTAATTTGTGATCAATTTGCCTTAGATTATTGGAAATTATAACTGTTTTTACTTTACTACAATACCGCTTAATGCAAATTAAGTTGCTTTTCATTATAAATCACATCGATATTAATTAAAAGAAACATTTGCTAATTTAATTTCAAGCTGTTAACCATTATTATTCTTTATTAAGGGGAGCTTTTTAGGATAGCTATGGGTCTTTACTATCCAGAGATACCACAATAAGTACCAACATGCTCCCCATTATGGCGCTCTGACGTCATAATGTGAATGCGCGCTCGCAAAATTGAGATATTCTGGTTATTTGAAAAACATATTTTCACTAAAAAAATCGCACAAACATGCAATTTTCACCAGGATTTTGGCTAGTCGAAATCACTATTCTAATCTGTATATCAAATACAATGAAATAACTTATTCCTACTATTATTCATTTCCAGACCCAGAGTTTCTACTGATGAAAACTATGTAAAACTAAATTATATCTTGTCACATTTAATTACTTATAGTGGGTGAACCCAGGAAAGTGGGAGATACCACTTTGGGAGTGGGCAAAGATGTACTTTTACCATAAGTAGTTGACATCATGGGCTACACAAAAATAGCTGATAGCAATTAAACCGAGTAGCTTTTGGCGGGAAAAGGTCATCGAATATGCCACAAGGTCAAATTTTAAACTTGCTCATATTGTGTTAAAGACCATTCCAATGTATTCCTCTAGTCATAAGGACCAGGATGTACAAAGCTTGGGTTATTAACGAAAAGGTCAAAGAGCAAAATAAATTTTGGTTTATTTTTCTCTGAGCTTGTTGTCTTAGTTTATTTTGTAAATACAACAAGGTAAGGTTGTTGTCTTAGCTTATTTTACTCTGAGCTTGTTGTCTTGTTTGCTACTGAGTTATATTTGAACTAGAATTTGATTTTAAACTACAGCATGTAGTTTTCGCTGTTTGATATGATATTTTGTTGTTTGTCCCTGAAAAAGAGCAGTTTATCTGCTCGAAACGTCCGTTATGTTTTTATCTGTTTGGTTTTGTGTGTCTGCTATGTGCACAGTGATTTTCATCACTTCCAGTGTACTCTTGTACTGTTTTCCTGACACTTCTTTTGGCTCTGGAATTGGCCATTTGTGGCCATCGAACTTTGCTTGTTTTTGTGCCTACATTAGTTGTTTGGTTTATCGTGTCTGCTTATGTGCAGAGTGATTTGCATCATATGTTCTAGTGCACTTTTGAATTCCCATTGATCCCTGTTGCTCATGAAGGTTTCGCACTTTTGTGGGCCTTGACACTTTTAATTTTTTGGCTATCAACCTTTATCTACTTCTAATGCCTACATTTGCTGGTGGTGTACATTGCTCTTTTTCTTTCCAGTTATTCATATATTCAAAATATCCTCTTGTATCATTTATTAATCCTTAATGTGTTTTGTGTTCTCGTCCGTTGGATTCACCATTGCCAACATTTTTTAGGTCAAGTGCCATTGAGGCCTATTGACCCTGACCTATTTTGATGCATTACAAACATCCTAGATTGTGCAATCCTACCCTTATTTGAACTGTTTCATCGAAACGAACATTTTGCCACCCTTTCATGTATAACAAAATATGACATTTTTGCCAACAGTGCACTCTTGTCAAAACTCAATAATTGGACACCCATAGGGTAATAAGAGCTGTTAAAAACATCAGGAAATAGCTTCGCCAAAGATCAATTAAGGGTTGATCTTGTTTAAAAATTATTAAATTGGGAAATTATTCTTCACGAAAACATCTACCAATAGAAACAACGGACACACCCGTATCTCAAATGTTAAAGTCTTTCAGCCGATAAACAAACGTAGTGAGTGTCTCAAGCATAAAATATAACTTAATTTCCAATTTAAAAGTGCCCACTCAATGAAAAACACAGTATCTAACATAAATAGATAGCATATATTGACTATTTGGGAGGCATTTTGGAGACATGTAGTACAATGTTTTTGAATTAGGCTCCCAAAGTAAAGCGACGCATCTCCTTGTAATCAATAACGCAGATATGACGTTATAACTTGGAATATCAGATAAATAAGAACTACTTCATGACTTTTTACCTTATTTTGATTAAATGTGATATTGTATTATCATTAAAGTATGAACCGAAATATAAAGCCATTGCATTAACATAACCTTAGGAGTATTGACAACGCTTGACGCAACAGTTACCTGATACTGTTACTACACAGAGAAAAAGACTTGATGAAGGTTACGGGGAAAGGTGAACAAAACGTGCTTCCTTTTATTGCTGGGAGGCAAAGACTCAATAGAAACCTCATCATGTTCCTTAACAGTAACACATATATGTAATCTTATGTCACATTGTGAATGTTATATGAATGGTTGAATAAAAACAGCCATTTTGACTTCTTTGACGTCGCTGGTGTCGTATTCCGAGATGCTGTTATACGGTATGAGATTATTTGGTAGGTATTGAAATTGAATGTTAGTTTTAGTGGCTTTATGGTTTTGTTTCTCGTGTGATTTGATTGAAAGGTCATATCGTGTTTTCCTCTCCTAGTTATTGAGCTTTTATTTTGTCGTGTGTGCTGAATTATAATCCTCCCTCGATGAATAAATTAAAATGTGCCAGCATTTTAAAGGTTGTTTTGATCCGACGATAACATCTGGGGACAAAGAGAAATACATTTATGTTCGTTATTATCTACCTACATACGACGTACATACGTACTTGTGCGGATTATTTCGAAACCGTATATCATTTGATATGTTTGATATATCTCTTTTTAATAGGGTTTCTATATCATATTTTTGAATTCTTACTCTTTACTATGGAACTAGTACTTCTATATATTTGCCATTGAACAATACGCGGTTTGTTATTCTGGAACTCCAAGAGAGACAAGCGATACAGAACTTGGAATTGAGTTTGCTTTCATTTAATAACATCTGAGAGGTATTGTTTGGAAAGAGAAACCTCAATCATCAGGTAGTCCTACCTCAACGTATGTTTCATTGAGGAACAATCTTTTCAGTAAGGACGTGGACCTCAGGTTATTCACCTTGGCGTTTATCACATGGTCATTATTAAAGGTTATCCTTTGTCTGTGTTTAAATAGCGGAATAAAACAGCTTTTTGACTCCTTTGGTGTCGTATTTCGAGGTCCTGTTACATGAGGTTATTGCCAGTTGTTAGGTAATGAATGTTAGTTTTAGTGATAGTGTGGTTTGTTATTCGTGTGATTTGATTGCCCGGTCATATCGAAGAAGTTGTGTTTAAGAAAAAGTTACTTCTGCTTTTTTTCTCTCTCAAGTTATATATGGTGCTACAATTGATCTTCTATGTCGAATTATATTAGCAAATGAATTAATTTGATGATAACATTCATGGACAAATGTATATAAACATGATCATTAATTCTGTTCAAATCTGCAGATAATTTCAATAAAATGCTAGAGTGAAAAATAGCCCATGAGGAGTAACACAGGTCAAGAACATTGATAAGCACTATAAAAGATAACCACATGGGCCAATCAGTGGTTCTCAGCAGCTTAGGAACAACAAAAGTGAAGGGGTACAGTAAAGCATTAGACACATCAAATAAGATGCTTATAATGAAGAAAAAGTAGTCGTATTGGTCCAGAGGTGGTGTTTGAACGTAATCCTCTGATGTTCACTTCTGTCAGGTCCGTTTTACGTAGACGTTGGACGGACATGGGTTGTATTCGTTTTGATCCGTCCATTCGAGGCTTCTTTAACTTATTTGTAGCGAGAGATGTTGAAGAGTGTGAGGGTTGCTGGCCCCCTCACCCCAGATACAAACCTAAGCGGTGCGGTGGGGGCGTGCACTATACAAGACCTAAACTGAAAGCATCCTAAGAACAGTCCGGGCATCCAGATGACAGATAATACCTCTTAATCAAGGATGGGGTGGTAAGTGCATTAGGTTACACCCTCACTACCAATACCCTCACTGAAGCTAATTTCATATTATAATAATTTGTAAATAAAATATTTATTCGTGATAGATATCAAAACAGAAATAGACTTTATACACATGAACTACCATTGCTTTCCGATAATACTTTTTCTCATTTTCTCATTCATGAACCTAATTTACATGATATACAGCAAACCAAACATTGCGATAACGATCAAGAGAGTAGACTTGAAACAGATGTTTAGTCTAACACTTAGCGCGACATGTAATAATACTCAGTAATTATAATATTACTTAAATCAAGTTAATTACAATAATACTCTGTAATTTGATACGCATGTAATATAAAGGTAATCTATTGGCTATATAATCCAGTTTATGTCATATTTGAATTGTCGGACATGCTTTTTATATAACGCTCCAATTTAATTTCTTTCTCATATTTTCTACATTTTGAACAAATTTAGGTTACATGTCTGATATTTTATTGCTTATTGATGTGTCAATAACCCTGATACTTGTTATTATGTAAATATCCTGATATGAAGACGAGATAGCGCTTGGGTCATCCTATGGGATCCCAAGAAGATTTGGCAATTGCAGGGATTTATTGATTTTGACGTAATTTGAGACTTGTGTGTGTTTTCATGAACTACAACACCCTTTGGATAAATGTTCTTAAGCAAACAACAAATAAGTCATATATCTAATATTTGAAAGCTCGCTCGCTGCTCGCTACAATATGAGCTAATATGTATGTTTCTATGATGACATGTTGAAGATGTTGAACGTTGAAATTCCTTTGACATTCCTATTTTACTACAGCCAGCCATAGATATTAGCCGAGCTATAACTGAACTTGTTTGAGCAATCGGGCAAATAATACTAACAAGTTATCGACCCGACCAAAATTATTATAGCTTGTAATTCTGAAACCTATTGGAAACTCACGGGGAAATAAATAGCAGCGGATTTAACAAAATTAAGTTTGGATTTTACATTCTTGATTATTTAATGCATGATATATTCAACCGACGAGATGATATACGTGTTACATTTCTAATGTATGTATATACCAAATTCTAATCCAAAATGAAGTGAACGTCTACATTCGGCTGGGATCAGTAAAGACGTGATTGATATGTTACGGGTCGCAAATACCCAAGGCCACAAACACATTTTACCCCAGTTCATCAACTATTTTTAAACTGTTGCGATTTGGTAGTTCATCGCATCTTGCGAATGGTAGTGAGCTTTGCCAAATATTGCATTGATCATTTCATAGCGAGTGTGCAGAAGAATTCAAATATCACAGATATACTTTTGTAAGTCCTGTGGTTTTGAGTTATGTTGTAAAGAGGATGAAACAACAACACTTTTGTAAAACTTACATAATTCATTAACAACAATAAATCAAGCAAGTTGTCAAAGTATATGATTTGTAGAGTGAACTTTTGCAAAACATGAAAGTATTATTTTTTAACAATATATTGATTTAGATAATGAAAATCGATTTTCGGCTGCTTCGACCAACAATACCTAGTCTATGCACAACAATCATAATGATTGTATAAGTCAACGAAAACTGTTTATTTCTATAATGCACCAAGAAAGTATCCTTACACTCACAATTTCAAAACTGGAACAATATTGGGATAACTTTGTTTTTAAAAAAGATGCACTATCAAATCCTGCACATTATGACACCACATTGAATCCAATGTGACCTAAAGAAGTAAAGTTACAAGAAATTGAATAGACGAAGGTCCAGTTTTAAAAGTGACAAATTGGCCTATACAAGGAGAAAAAGATTCCAACAAGCGCAACAAAGAGACGATACAGTTTCTCCAATGAAGCCTTATTTAGAGCAGTATTTACTTCGGTTTTTACTTCTCTGTACTTTTCATAACTTGCATTTTATTTGTCAGCTCTTTTGCTTTAGTTTTCTTTTGTTCCTTTTGTTTTAAATTAAAGGCACACACAAATTAGCCATTTATCACTCTCAAACCAGATGTCTAGTTCGTGGAGTTTTGAATAGGCCAGTGTGTCACTTTTAAAACTGGACCTTCGTCTAATCAAATGCTTGTAACATTGCTTCTTGAAGTCACATTGGATTCCATGGGGTGTCAAAATGTGCAGGATTAGATAGTGCATCTATTACAAAGGCAAATTTACCCCATTTTTCCAAGTGTAAGAATACTTTATTGGTGCAGTATAATAACATATATGCGTGGACAATTCATATAAATCACAGATTGTATTACAACAGATATTATCGGCTTCTTGTTCTTCATTCAAAGTTTTGGTTCAATCAAAGTTGCGGATGACTATCTGATGTATTATCCTGCTACTACCGTGTCCAGCGAAATCCACTGTAGACTTGATTGAACATATGAATCCTTTAGCGTACACTGGTGATGATCTCCAAAATGGTGTTACTTGCACCAATTCCTCCTTTCTTCATTGAAACAATATTCCTCGGCTTATTCCACTTACAGCAAGTTGAAGGAAAACAAAACAAATTAATTTTTGGGAATGATGTGCCTTTTGGCGTACTTCAAATCTTCCCTTCATTCTGGCTGGAATAATAGCACACTGGCCACGCAAAACAATTGACTTCGAGAACACGTATATAGCTGTAATATTTTTACAGCCAAAACATGGAACACTCTGTCAAGATTGTTGTTTTTCCCTAATTTATATATTAAATAACAAATCGGGAATTTTCATGCATTAAACATTCACATTTAGCAAAGGTTTCTCCATATGATGCAATGCAATGATCACATTATGTAATCTTGGAATTTATTTCCGGTTATTACACACTAATGCGATTCCTACTTAAATTGGGCTCTTGCTAATTAATTATCTGAGATTCGGTACGGGTAACATTTAGGCATAGGACTGAACAGTTAAGAAAATAATGAACGTGAATATATGTTCCATCATTCTTCCATCATTTAAAAATATGAGCCGTACATTGATCATCAATCAAGCAAAATTATAGGATATATTGGAACATTATAAATCTATAACAAGTATTTTATTTGTCTACCATCTCTGAAAAGAGTATGAATGACAGGAAAAGACACATGAAATCATACATATATTATGTACCTGAAGTACATGTACCTTTTTTAATATGTCAGTGTAACTGGTTTAATAGACTTAAGTGAAGTGAGAGACAACATGTTGTGAAAATTATTAAAATGGAAACACCATCACCGTCACGTAAGTGCAAAAACATAGGATTTTTGAGCAGCTGCAATATAAACAATGAATCAGCGTGACACTGTTTTCAATAATAAATATGCAATTTTAATTCTCAGTAATTTCAAAGTGTTCAATCATGATATGGAAATCTTGTTCGTTTATACCGTATATGGTTTTTATTTGACATGTAGAATCATTTGAGCAGTTTGATTCAAACAAAATGGAATAAAATGGAACACATATTTCGAAAATAAAATGTAAGTAAAATTTACGAGAGATCGCTGCAGACTTCTCAGACATTTAGGAACAATGATTATTCATGCATAGACTATTAGAATGCCTACTCCGAACTCATATAGGATTACTCGCGACAAGTCTGGTGGCATTTGGTCAATTTACCATTCTACCGTTCAATCACCATGGTAACGCATCATTAATGAGAGCAATTTCCAAGACACCTGCTTGTAGGAGATTACTACCGATTAATCCCAATACACCCGATCTGATGGGAGTTTAGTTTGACCTGCTTTAGCTTATGGCTTAAAGGAAGAGCACTGGGCTTGATCTACTTGTAACTTCTTTCCCCGGGCTTCTTTCGTGACTTTCTCGCTGGGGATGGCAGTTTTGTACAATTGGAAACATTAGCCTGAAACTTCACATGAATAAATTGAATATTTGAAACTTTATTAAATTACAGGAACTGTCAGATTTGGTGGGATGAGAGTCTGAATACAAGAAAGTTGCTTTCATTACATTGTCTCATACAACGAACGATTTTGTTTTGAATTCTACCAACGAATTATATATTACCAAATCGTTAGAATTAGAAAATAAAAGGTATTCAAATAAATTGTTTTTCAAAGTTATGTTAGTCATTTTAAAAACTCCTTGAACCATGAGTTATAGATAATATAGAAGCTTTCCGGAATTGAAAAACCGAGTTAACCAAATTGTTACGAGTCGCTTAATGACTCAAGGCCAAATACACCTTTTTCCCAAATTCACTTAAGAATGCACAACAAAACACATTGTTTAATTAAGTTAACAATATCTAAGTCTTTTAATCAAAAGTAAAGCATGATTTAACAATTGTGAGTGAACATAAATATATACAATCAGTCAGAATCAATTATACACTATGTATAATACTTTTACCTAGCCAGCAGCCTTCTTGCCGTGTTGTTGATTTCAAAGATCTGATGTATGTCCACATGAGATCACTGTTCAGCGAAGTTCACCTTTGCATAAAATCCTCGCATAGTTGACTATCCCCAAAATTGTGCTCTTTTCAACTTCCACACAATTTCTAATGGAAAACAGGCCTACATTCAGCAGTTGTCCCCCCTGTTTCCACTTACATTGACAAGTCGACAGAAGAATATATTCCTTTCTTGAAAGAGGTACGCACTTTGACGTACTTAGTATTCTAGATCTTCTACAATATCACTGGCTATAGTAGTATATTGACTACATAAAATATTTCTGGTTCGCAATTTCCTTTCTTTGAAGGAAATGGAATGTAAGCACACTATTACTAGCCCACAACAACACTGTAAACTGTCTTGAATAGATTTACCATTTTCTTATATACCAAGCATTGTAAAATCCCATTCTATTAATAGTCAATTACTTCATTTACATGTTTACAACATATGATGTAATCTGGGAAATTATAAGCATTAACCTTTCTCATTACATCACTTCCTGCGGGGTTTTCCCAACATGATGTCATATTCACTTTACAATCTTGGGGATTTTTCCAATTGTGCAACACAATGAACATTCTAGAAAAGGGAATTCCCAACTATCCAAAATTAGAAATGATTCAATTTGTTTTTGCTCAACTTGAGATGGATTCCCTAAAATGTTTCATGAAATAGATTTTAATTGTAAACAAAGATAAATAATAAATTACTCAGGGCACATCACAAAAAAAAAACCAAAGGTAAAACACTTTCTTGATCCGGTTTCTTGATTCGCTTTTTTGATACAAAGTTTGATAATCGGTCTCTTTGCAAAAAAACCAGGTTTCTCTCTATTATTCTGTAAATAACTTTAAGTTGCCACACATAACTTCTTTAAGGGATCTAAAATGAGCGTTTATTGCGTTTCGACAGTATTTTTTGTGCGACATGAGAGCACCTCAGACCTATCGAATTGCATTCTGAATACGAAGCATGTCTTTCTGATATCAAATAATTTTCATTTTTGAAAATCACAATATAATACAAATTTTATGACAAATTATAAAAATTTGATATTTTTCAAATTTTGATATATAACAGTCCTCGAAGTGAATTATATAAATCTAATGATATATTCTTAAAGTGTATGTAGCAGGGAGGAAAAGCCGACGGTCAATTGAAAATTTTGACCTTTCATATTGAAGATATGGTTTTTTTTTCCAAAAAGACCTAATTTTTTTTGGGTGTTTTGGGAAAACAAATCCATATCTTCAATACGAAAGGTCAAAATTTTCAATTGATCGTCGGCTTTTCATCCCACCTACATACACTTTAAGTATAAATCATCAGATTTATAAAGTTCACTTCAAGTACTGTTAAATATCAAAAATATCAATTTTTAATGATTTGCCATAAAATGTGTATTAAATTGCGAATTTCAAAAATCAAAATATTTGATATCAGAATGACATTCTTCGTATTCAGAATGCAATTCGATATGTCTGATGTGCTCTAATGTCCCAAAATAAATACCGTCCAAACGTTCATACCCCAGCCTTTAAGACTATAAAAATCAGCCTAGTACTATTGTCTATTTCTGTCTAATACGTATGTATTCATGGTTCGCGAATTCGAGAAGTGACAATCGAGTCGCATTAGTTAATATTGCAAAGAGCTCCTCTATCTTGCGTGTACGAATTCTAAATGACCATTAGCTAAAGAGCATAGATTGGTTGAACAGTCGTGTCTGCATTTACTGATTAAAGGAAGAGCTTATAAGTTCATTAAAATGACTTCATAATGACCTATAATATTTCATTAAAATTCAATCAATAACAATATCCACTCTTCTTTATCATGAAACATGAATTCTGATTTACCCATCTTGTGACACACAGTAATTTTTGTATACAGTAATCTATTAAAGGTGCAATAATTTTGGAAACTTCTCTATTATTTTAATGAGAAAGTAAAGAATATATAATGCACTATAATAGATAAAGAATGAAAGTGTTGACGGACCAAATAAATAACTAATTTCTTTGTCACTGAACGGAGTAAGTCTTGTATATGAATAAAGGATTGAGCAGTTTGTTGAAGATGTATATCGGGAACAAGTAGGGTGTTATACATGCTTACAAAAGTGCCTCTGAGGCATAGGGCATGATTTTTCCTATCCGGCTCATCTGTTTGCTTCATGTTCAAGCACTTGAATCAGGGACTGTGTGTTAACAGGAACTTCATATAAGGATGTGTAATGACGTTTGCTTATAAATCTTTGGATCTTAATAATTGCTGTCGCTAATCATCATCATCATCAACAACAACAACAACAACAACAACAACAACAACAACAACAACAATAGTGTGATTGTCATAAATTATGCGCAAGTAACTTGTGCTACAAGGCCACTCAGGTAGAAGATTCTACCCGTTCTTGGATCCGTCGGTACTCCGCCCGCCGCAGGTCGCTCTTGTGCATCCATTCGCAGGATTTCTTTTAATTATCCATTAAATGGCACGTAATTATTGATGAATATGTTAACCATCATTTATTATCACAAACTTTGCTATTATCATAATTATAATCAGTCAGCATAGTTTTATCAAATAGTTGTACGAATTAAATTTCATTATTATAATTTCTTTTGTTGATTTTGTTATTGTTGAGATTGATTCATCTCTGAATAGAAATGTATAAATGTTATCGTAGAAATTGGGAAAAAACACGCTATGATTGTTCTTCTCTCTCTATAATATAAATGAAATAGAGAAGTATGCCAATATTGTCTCTGGGCTATATTTAAACAAGAACATTGCCCGTGTGGCAAGATATACTCACATTTATGTATGTACACGGCACAAGTCCAGCCTCAAGCATCCGTGCGAACTAATGATAGGACATGAAGTGTTATTTTGTTTTTGTCTGCTCATGCTCTGCTGATACTTACTGACTAAGGACACTATTGAGAGGACTTAAAGGTATTAAACGTGACATTTAAAGGCAGAGTGAACAGCATTAGCTACAAATAGCTCCTAAATCTAATACAAAGGTGAAATATTTCTGGAATAGAAAAAACAAAGGAACACTAAAACAAATGTGTTTCAAATTTATATCAATGTAATTAATTTTGTGAGAATATGTCGCAGTGGTTCAGGTATTCGCGTCTGTTGCAAGAAGGCAAGGGTTCAATGCTTGGCGGCGGCGGCATTTTGGGGCAGTGGCTTGAGAAAAAAGTCTGATCTCCGAATGGTAAATTTAGAAATTGGCATAAAAATCATGAGCATACGCCGTTCTTTGGATGAAATGTTAAGCCGATGTTCACCGTGTAAAGAGAACACCTTGGTCTGGGGCGGACATTTTAAAAATGAATTTAGAAGAGCAGCAACGACATCACTTGCATTACATTCCAGATGTTAAATCTACATCATATGCAAAATTTGAGGAAATTTGCACGAGTCCGTTTTATTTTAGGGCCATTTGTCTATAACGGGTCTTTACATGTAGCCCTATAGAGAGAGTGCCCGTTGAGGGCGCTATAACCCCATTTTAGGAACAAAATGTGATTTAAAAATACGGACTCAGGCGAATTTTCTAAAATTTTCAGAGTATGTAGTATGAACATGTAGAAATATAATCAAGTAGTTGCCCTACCTGCTCTTCTCCGAAAAAATAAAAAGTCCTATACCTCAATGATAATGAAGCCTAGGTGAAACCTGAAAACTGTAGCCTATATCGCCATCAGTTTCGTAAAGAGTAGGGTATAAACGTTCCATCTGCCGTTCTATTTGGATCGCCGTAATAAATGATTTTATTTTTTATTTTTTTTAAACCTGATTTTTGGCTTATTTGAATGCTTACACACTTAATTGGTATCGTCAAAATGTAAGACAACAGCAATTACGACACTAATTTTAATCACACACAGAGCTCCACAGTTAGAAGACCGAGAATCATTATTTTGTACAGTGAACTTGAGTAAAAAGAGTAGCATGACCATCCGTTAGTCTTAGCACCGTTAAGTTCACTTTCTTTTGCTTACAATTCGAAGAATAACATAGCCTGAATCGGTTATTCAAGGACATATCTATTATCACGTTCAAAGTCCGTCCCACAGTCAGTCAATACCTTGTAAGACCTCAAATATCTCCAGGGCGGTATCGTCCTTTCGTTGTCGACCATTTAATTTTGCTTTTAGTGTACAGATGGAATGACTGAACTTCATTACATTGTATGTACTACTTTAAACTGTTGAGTTATTATCACAAGGTCACACGTAAAGGAATTTCGCTGTTCTTTTAAATGTTGATCGAATATCATGATGAAGTAATTCCCCCGCATTTTGCGTTCGCAAATGTATCCTTGTACATTTTATTATATATGTGTGTATAAAGCTGTTAATATACTGTGCAAGTTGTTCTCTTTTAAAGACTCCAGAGCAAGAGGTACACCATGTCTGTGCTCCTACGTGTAAGAAACATCTCATGTGTAAACATACATTTGCAATCACCTATAATGAATTTGGATGTATACAAGCAAATGGGTAGTAAATTTGGCGGAGGCAATACGGGTTACAAACCAAGTATGCTTACAAATATCTGCACAAATAACCTTGATCCAGGTTATTCCGAATCTATGTAGACTACTAGAGTAGTAATCATATTATGTGTGCCTTCTTAACTGATAATACTGTGGGACAGATCAGGACCCAATACGATCCTTCGTGTATGCACATGATGTATGTGTCACGAATGAACTCAAACCGAATGCGCTACCAATCAAGCATCATTAAGTACTTGATGCGCATTTTGTGATGCATTTATACAGATTCAAATCCTTCATGTGAACATCTTTCAACATTTCATGCAGTTAATGATGACAGTGAGAGGAAATTCCATTTTCCAGAGAACATTACATTGGGAGTTAGTATTAATAGTGACTTGTCGCTTTCTGGGCTAGAGCATCGCAAGTACATCTCCGTTTGTTTCTATAAATCAGATGTGTTGGTAAAATAGTGGTTCAAATGACATCATGTAACATTGCCAGCGGCTAAAAAATTATAGTATGGTTTGGTACATCGCAATTCATGAGATGCATGTGGTAATATTTGAGGTCTGTACTGATTTTTAAATCTACCCTTCATAAGAGATAAAAAGGAATGGTGACATCTTCGTTGAAATTCATTGCTTGACTTATTTGTAATAAATATTCATGAAAGCTTGCCTGTACAGATAGAAATGGGATGAAAGGCTGAATTGTGGAAGCCAATTGATCATCATGTTGATTGGAATTATCACTGAATATACAAATATTATGTTTTGTTTTAGTTTTAGTTTTACCAGCCTCCGAACCTCCATGTTTGTTGCGAACATGTCAGGCTTAATTTATTCTTATATCGCAAGCGACGGGTGATTACTTTCTGACCAATGAACAATGAAACTGTCAAACTAATTATCAAATTAATTTATTTCGTACTCTTCGCGCTTATAAAGCTTCCTGTAAGGAGTGGTATTTTTCTTTCCAGCCACTTTATAACATCTGATACCTGGTATCTGTGTAGTGCATTTTAAAGAGATTAGCAACATAATTTGGTTGTATTCCGTGATCTGAAAAAGTAGCCATGACACGCTCCACATACTGAAATAAAAGAGTTACTACCAATGATCAGAAAGCTACAAGTAGAATAGACAGTTTGGCTTGGTATAAAGTAAGCAAAGACTGAGCGACCTATATTTCCAAAGAGTAAAAAATAAATGATCTTTTCGCTTCTTATACATGGTAGCATCAACATGTGTGTACATTGTCATGTTGTCAAGTGCCTCTGGTTTGCACATCTGCAATAAATTGTCACCAGATATATCGGTTAACTATTGAGTTTCGCACGTATATGGTTTGCCTAAATCCACTTCATGCAATCGTATTAACTCAGAAAATAACATGTAATATAACATCGAAGTATCACATTATTTTTACGTTTACTTAATTTGCATTTTTCATCCAATTATAATCCAATAGAATAATTTCAGTCCCGATTGAGTACCACAAGTGACATCAATAGTTTAAGGTTTTTTTTATCGGAACAGTAATGTTTCAGTTTTTTAATGATACATTTGTCATATTTAACGTGGATTGAAATTGCTTCAATTTGATTTAAAAAAAATAGCAGATTCACATTTTTTACGAAGAAGACATTATGGATCAATTTGTTCTTAACAAGTTGTTATAAGCAGGTGCCGTGAAATAAGATAAAATAAGGCAAGAATAAACCCTAGTTTTGAAATCCATAATATATGAACTTGTATAGCACTCTTGATATCTGAAAGAATATCTACTGCTCCTCATAATACAATATTCAATGTCGTATTAACCGATATTCATAATGTGATGGGTGTATTTAGATTGGAAAAGTATATCAAACTTTGTGGGACAAGAACATTTTCTTACCTAACCACAACAAAAATATACAGATATAAGCACTTATCATATTCGTAATTGATAAAAAACCACGTTTTCTTGTCGATACACATTTTATAGCAAATGATTAAAAATTGATATTTTTGATATTTAGCAGTACTCGAAGTAAACTTTATAAATATGATGATTTATACTTAAAGTGTATGTAGGTGGGATGAAAAGCCGACGATCAATTGAAAATTTTGACCTATCGTATTGAAGATATGGGTTTTTTTCCCAAAACACAAAAAAAAATTAGGTCTTTTGGGGAAAAAGCCAAATCTTCAATTTGAAAGGTCAAAATCTTTCAATTGATCGTCGGCTTTTCCTCCCAGCTACATACACTTTAAGAATATATCATTAGATTTATAAAAATTTACTTCGAGGACTGTTCTATATCAACAATGTGAAAAATATCAAATTTTAATAATTTGTCATAAAATTTGTATTATATCGTGAATGTCAAAAAATTAAAATTATTTGATATCAGAAAGACATTCTTCGTATTCAGAATGCAATTCGATATGTCTTATGTGCTCTCATGTCCCACAAAAAATACCCTCGAAACGCTCAAAACGCTCATTCCAGATCCCTTAAGATTAATTGGACATCTTGGACTATTTGTATATTCTTGGTAATTCAGAATTGAAATAAATAAAAGGAAAACAAAAGGACAATTACTGTTTTTATGCGTATTGCGAATAAAAAAAACCTTACATGTTTGTCATGATTGAACATTAACTTTATTACCATAATACTGCTTTAAACTGTGGATTTATTTTCACAATGACATTCGTAAAGAAATTTTGCTGCTCTTTACATTTTGTTGCATTTATAATATGTTGTTAATATTATAATATTAAGTCTTTTACCCCTAATTTTTTTACCCCTAACAAAAAACGTTTGTCCCAAAAGGATAACATGATAAACTTGTTAGTCCTAGCACCATTTAAGTGCACTTTATTTTGTTTACAATTCGAAAAATAACATAGCCTTAATCGGTTATTCAAGGACATATCTATGATCGCGTTTGAAGTCCGTCCCACAGTCAGTCAATACCTTGTAAGACCTCAACTATCTCTAGGGCGGGGTCGTCCTTTCATTGTAGGCATTGCTGGTTTATTGACCTTTTTAGAGATTTGGATTCCATTTCCATCTAACCTTAAGGGCTTGGATAGCGACGTTTGCACAGTATTTTTTGTGGGACCTGGGATCACATCAGATACGCCAAATTGCATTCTGATGCCAGGAATGTCCTTTTGATAGCAAATAATTTTGACCTTTTGAAATTCGCCATATAATACAAATTTTATGGCAAATTATTAAAAAATGATATTTTTGACATTTAACAGTCCTAAAGTAAATCAGCCGTAAAAACAACAACAGTGTTGTTCAATGCCCCGCAGGGCTACAAAGACATTTGCAATCACCTATAATGAATTTGTATGTTTACAAGCAAATGGGTAGTAAATGTGGCGGAGGCAATACGGGTTACAAACCAAGTAAGTTTAAATTTACATAAATAACCTTGATCCAGGTTACTCCGAATCTATATATGTAGACTATAGACTAGTAATATTATTATGTGTGCCTTCAAAACTGGTAGTATTGTGGGATACATTAGGACCCAGAACGACTCTTCGTGTATGTTTGTGTCACGAATAGACTCGAACCGAATGGAAAACACTTCACATACTGATTCCGTAATCTGAAAAGTAGCCATGACACGCTCCACATACTGAAATAAAAGAGTTAGTACCAATGATCAGAAAGCTACAAGTAGAATAGACAGTTTGGCTTGGTATAAAGTAAGCAAAGACTGACCTACATTTCCGGAAAGAAAAAATAAATGATCTTTTCGCTTCTTATACATGGTAGCATCACCATGTGTGTACATGTCACGTTAGGGATGAAATCAAACCTCGACCGGCGGTAGACCGTCGGTTCCGGGCGGTTCCGTCCGGTTGGAGCCGCTTTCTATTGCTCTAAAAATGGAACGCGGTTCAACCGCCGGTGAATCGGCGCTCGAGTTTTGATTTCATCCTTTATCAAGTGCCTTTGGTTTGCACATCTGCAATTAATCGGTTCACTATTGAGTTTTGAGGGTATATGGTTTGCTTGAATCCACATCAGGCAATAGTATCAACTCAGAAAATATCATGTAATTTTGAGTGATTGAGTGCCATAAGTGGTTACAATAATCTAAGCATCTTTAAAGGACTTTTCAGAACAGTAATATTTAAGTTTTTGGAGTATATAATTACAATGTTATGATGATAAATTCGCCATATTTAACGCGGATAAAAATTGCTTCAAATTTGATTTAAATATATCAGATTCACATTTTTTTTAACGAAAAAGAAATTATGGATTCATTTGTTCTAAATAGTAATGACCGAAGACAGGTGCCGGGTTAAGTAAGATGGCAAGAATAAGCCCTAGTTTTGAAGTCTGAACTTGCCCTGTCAAACTTATGTTTGAAATAGAAAATCCATAATATATGAAACTGTATAGCGCTCTTGATATCTGAAAGAATAGATGTCTTTTATATCTGCTACTCCGCCTCATAATGCAATATTAAATGTCGCATTAGCCGATATTCATAATGTGATGGGCGTATTTAGATTGGAAAAGTACTAGTATATCAAACTTTGTGGGACAAGAACGTTATCTTACCAAACCACCAATTAAATATAGCACTTATCATATTCGTAATTGATAAAAACCACGTTTTCTTGTCGATTTGGTGTTTTTTTTATGTGAGTGCCATTATGATGTACAACTTTCTAATTGGATCTCCTTAAAATTAATTGGACAATTTGAATCTTCTTGGTAATTCCTGAATTTAAATGGGAAAAAAAGGAATTTTTTTTTATACGTATATAGAGAATATGAATAAAATAAAGCACAATATGTTTCTCAAGAAAAAGTAACAGCGTGCAGATGGAATGACTTAAGTTTTACCATGTAATGCTTTAAACTGTAGATTTATTCCCAATTAAAATACTAAAATACGTTGTTCGAATATCATGATTAAGTCTCCCCCCCCCCTAATTTTGCATTCGCAAAAATCATTGTACATACATTTTGCTTGCTTGTACGAAACTGTTATGATGTAAGCTCTTCTCTTTAGGACTCCAGAGCAGGAGGTACACCATGTGTGAACTGCTACGTGTAAGAAACATCTCATGTGTAAACATACATTTGCAATCACCTATAATGAATTTGGATGTATACAAGCAAATGGGTAGTAAATTTGGCGGAGGCAATACGGGTTACAAACCAAGTATGCTTACACATATCTACACAAATAACCTTGATCCAGGTTATTCCGAATCTATGTAGACTACTCGACTGGTAATATTATTATGTGTGCCTTTTAAACTGATAATATTGTGGGATAGATCAGGACCCAATACGATCCTTCGTGTATGTATGTGTCACGAATGAACTCAACCCGAATGCATTACCATTCACACATTAATATAAGTACTGTGGCGCATTAACGCAGATTCAAATCCTTCATGTGAACATCTTTCAACATTTCATGCAGTTAATGATGACAGTGAGAGGAAATTCCATTTTCCAGACAACATTACATTGGGAGTTAGTATTAATAGTGACTCGTCGCTTTCTGGGCTAGAGCATCGCAAGTACATCTCCGTTTGTTTCTATAAATCAGATGTGTTGGTAAAACAGTAGTCTAAATGACATCATGTAACATTGCCAGCGGCTAAAATGTGAGTGGAAAGTGGAAATATCATAGTATGGCTTGGTACATCGCGATGCATGGGTAATATTTGAGACCTGTACTGATTTTTAAATCTACACTTGATAAAAGATAAAAGGAATGGTGACATCTTCGTTGAAATTCATTGCTTGACTTGTTTGTAATAAATATTCATGGAAGCTTGCCTGTACAGATAGAAATGGGATGAAAGGCTAAATTGTGGAAGCCAATTGTTTCGAATGATCATGTCGATTGGAATTATCACTGAATATAAAAATATGTGCATTGTGTATTTTCAGCATCCGAACCTCCTTGTTTGTTGCGAACGTTTCAGGCTTAATTTATACTTAAATCGATAGCGATGGGCGATTACTTTCTGACCAATGAAGCTAGTCATTTTTTACCAGGTATCTATTTTTCGTACTCTATCTTCGAGTTTATAAACCTTCCTGGAAGAAACCATGTTTTTCTTCCAGGCAATTTATTTCATCTGAAACCTGGGATCTTATATTTTAAACAGATTAGCAACAGGATTGGGTTTATTCCGTGATCTGAACGTAGTCATGAAAACGCTCCATAAACTGAAATGAAAAGGTTATCAGCCATGATCAGAAAGCTACAAATAGGATAGACAGTTTGGCTTGGTATAAAGTAAGCAAAGGCTGTGTGACCTACATTTCCAAAAAGTAAAAAAAAATCTTTTCGCTTCTTATACATGGTAGCATCAACATGTGTGTACATTGTATCGTTATCATATGCCTCTGGTTTGCACATCTGAAATAAATAATTGTTACCCGATATATCGGTTCACTTATACACATCATTCAATCGTATTATCTCAGAAAATAATATGTAATGTAACATCAAAGTAAACAGCCACATTATTCTTCATCATTGCAAATTATTACCCATTCTTAAACACTTGAGAATGTTCCTGCAATCTTATTGGTTCTTACCCGTGTGATATGACACGATATCACACGGGTCAGCGCGTGTGCATCGACTCGATACGCGTACTCGCTTTTTGAACCAATGGGAGGCGTACTGCAACAACGGGACTGATCGATTTTAAGCTCTAGGTAATTCCTTGTAAAATGTAGAATTTAATTTGATTAAAATTTGTAATACTTATGATATTTTTATTATTTTGAATTGAAGTGTTTAAGAATGATTAGCGTGTTTAAGAATGATTAGCGTAAAACAACTCGGCTCCGCCTCGTTGTTTTACTTAAAATAATGATGTCGCCCGTGTTATATGAGACGATAGATGCACTCCAGCGGCTAAAAACAATACCTTTATTCTCTAAATATAAACAATGTTATTGTAATTGAGTGTCACCAGTGGCAGCAACAGCAAAAGTCTTCAGTTTGATAAAAGGAACAATAAATATAAACACATTGAAAGTTTTGGAATATTAATAAAATGTAAGTTTTTGGAGCAGAATTACAAAGTTTAGAGGAAAATTCACCATATTTTTCGTGGATTACAATCGCTGCAAATTTGATACAAATAGAATATTCCCATCTGTTACGAAGACGAAATGCATGGATCAATTCTTTTTCAAGATATGATAAGCGGCGGCAGGTGCCAGGTGAAGTAAGATGGCAAGAATAAGCCCTAGTTTTGAAGTCTGAACTTGCACTGTCTTCTCATTGAATAGGAAATCCATAATATGAAATTATATAGCGGTCTTGGAATCTGAAAGAATATGTCTTCAATATCTACAGCTCCTTTT
The DNA here is from genome assembly GCF_039555335.1 of Amphiura filiformis. Classification (NCBI taxonomy): domain Eukaryota; kingdom Metazoa; phylum Echinodermata; class Ophiuroidea; order Amphilepidida; family Amphiuridae; genus Amphiura; species Amphiura filiformis. Next base: position 23,934,062 of record NC_092632.1, on the reverse strand, counting down.
TCATAATGCGATATTAAATGTCGCATTAGCCGGTATTCATAATGTGATGGGTGTGTTTAGATTATTGTGTACTGTATTGAAACTCTGTAGGGCAAGGACGGTTTGTTTCCTAAAAACACAAGTTTACACAGCATTTATCATATTCCTAATTGATGCAAACATTATGCCGCAGAACCTCCTTGTTGGTTACGAACGTTTCAGGCTTAATTTATACTTATATCGATAGCGATGGGCGATTACTTTCTGACCAATGAAGCTAGTCATTTTTTACCAGGTATCTATTTTTTCGTACTCTATCTTCGAGTTTATAAACCTTCCTGGAAGAAACCATGTATTTTCTTCCAGGCAATTTCTTTCATCTGAAACCTGGTATCTTATATTTTAAACAGATTAGCAACATGATTGGGTTTATTCCGTGATCTGAACGTAGTCATGAAAACGCTCTATAAACTGAAATGAAAAGGTTATCAGCCATGATCAGAAAGCTACAAATAGGATAGACAGTTTGGCTTGGTATAAAGTAAGCAAAGGCTTACCTACATTTCCAAAAAGTAAAAAAAAATGATCTTTTTGCCTCTTATACATGGTAGCATCAACATGTGTGTACATTGTATCGTTATCATATGCCTTTGGTTTGCACATCTACAATAAATAATTGTTACGATATATCGGTTCACTATTGAATTTCACACGTATTCATGGTATTTGGTTTGCTTAAATCCACATCATTCAATCGTATTATCTCAGAAAATAATATGTAATATAACATCAAAGTATCCCATTATTCTCCATCATTGCAAATTATTACCCAATATAAACAATGCTGTTGTAATTGAGTGTCACCAGTGGCAGCAACACCAAAAGTCTTCAGTTTGTTTTACGGATAAAAGGTACACATGATGCAGTCATGTCTACAGTAGAATTCATCTCGACCTTTGCAGGACTTAACCCCATTAAAAGCTATTAAACCAAGATAACACTCATTGAAACAGCTCAACTGATTAAATCGGATCTTCTCTGGTTGTGCACAAGTGACTGTTTTCATGTGCGATATCGCAATAAAGTTGGAATTCATAGCTTCAGTTGGGTAACCGATTATAAAGGAAACGAAAGGAAACAATGTTATGTGTGGCTTTGTTCACGAAATCAGACAATGTCGTGCTTTTTGTAAACCAGCATTCTTGAAAATGAGCAACATAATGATTTTTGACTTAACACGGTTTGGAAATAATTTCTTCATATTTTTGGTGTTATCTGTCGTTTACATGTCCTTCCTAAAACACAAAAGTACGACCCTCTCCAAACACCTAAATTAGCTAAAAATTTAGGACATGTTACAAAACTATATTGTCTAGAATTTTAGAAGAGTACTTTTAATATTGGCCGGTTATTTTTCACACAGCGACGTTAACTAGGCAATGTACTATTACCTATAACATTAACTAAAACACCAAAGTACGAATATTTCCAAACATCTAAATTAGCTAAAATTTAGGACATGTTAAAAACTATATTTTCTAGAACTTTAGAAGAGTACTTTTAATATTGGCCGGTTATTTTTCACACAGCGACGTTAACTAGTCATATCCCCATACTGTTAACGTAGGGCTATTTGTAAAGGTCACGCGTCAATGGGAAAGAGCACTGTGTATTGTGTATAGGAAAACGGACAGTAACTGCAGTATGAATAATATAAACACATTGAAAGTTTAGGAATATTAATAAATATTAATATTTTTCGTGGATTACAATTTCTGCAAATGTGATACAAATAGACTATTCACATCTGTTACGAAGACGAAATGCATGGATCAATTCTTTTCTAAACAAGATATGATAAGCGGCGGCAGGTGCCAGGTGAAGTAAGATGGCAAGAATAAGCCCTAGTTTTGAAGTCTGAACTTGCACTGTCTTCTCTTTGAATAGGAAATCCATAATATGAAATTATATAGCGGTCTTGGAATCTGAAAGAATATGTCTTCAATATCTACTGCTCCTTTTTCATAATGCGATATTAAATGTCGCATTAGCCGGTATTCATAATGTGATGGGTGTGTTTAGATTATTGTGTACTGTATTGAAACTCTGTAGGGCAAGGACGTTTTGTTTCCTAAAAACACAAGTTTATACAGCATTTATCATATTCCTAATTGATGCAAACATTATGCCGCAGGTTCATCCACTCCAAGTTATTCCTGTTTAGTATTCTACATAAAATTTAAGTATTCTCTGGCTATTTTTAACCAGAATAGTACGTACTTAGGAATCGGTACGCTTGTGGGGTGCGCTAAAATTACACGACGACAATGTGTTGCTGTGCTGTTTTATAGGCTATCCCCTATCAAGATAAGTCAATGTGGTATATAGCCTAAGAAATAGATGGATCAATTATTTTATAAATATGATGTAATAAGCGGAGGCAGGTGTCAGGTTAAGTAAAATGGCAAGAATATAAAGCCTTAGCTTTGAAATCTGAACTTGCCCTGAAAGTCTTCAAGTTTCTGAATCTTCGTTTTGAAATCCATTATATGATATAATATGACAGAAAATGTCTTCAATATCTGCCACTCCTCTTAATTCAATAATGTCGTATAGTACCCAATAATCATAATGTGATGGATGGGTTTATTAATTAGAGAATAAACGATAGAAAATTTAGTTTTACTATCCGACCCCGATCCCCGATTAAATGAAACAAAACGTTTTAGAAAGTCAAATATGTTAGTTGTAACAAGATATAGATAAACAATAATGAAATCCTTAATTCTATTGGCAAATCTGCTATATTTATGATAATTTATATATTTTTTGGTTGAAATCAAATGAAAGAGACATCATTCTAGAGACTTTATTGACTGCCGACAACAGTAATAAAACAGCAATATCACATTTTATATTATTTTGTTTTCAACCAGATTTACTTGGGTCTCATGGAAGAAAATGCTATATAATAAATGGGTATACCTATGCGAAGAAAAAGAGGAAACAAACAAAATGAAAATTAAACAATCGATCATTACAAAGTTCAACTCATCTCTTAAAAGAATAGATGACACACACACAAATAATGTATCGTAAGAAAAACACTACTCGAAATTCGCAGCATCCTTTTATTGGCTTTCATGTCTGTATTTTTAAAAGATTGTTTGAAAATGTCGATGTTCATTAATGATAACAGTGAACTAAATGTATACGATGTGACAGGTTCTTGTATGTTATGTGAAAGTATATAAAACAACATTGTGTATATTTATTTATACCTACAGCGTTTCCTTGCATCTTGGCACGGAATTACATTTTGACATCATCGTGGCAATTTACTTGTACATTATAGACAAATTGATGGCAAAATTATGCGGGATGTACACTTTTAAGACTATTTTATATATTGACGGATTTTATGAGGCTTTTACAGTAAGTTCAAACAAGAAGGTCTAAAGATACATTGATGTATGTTACTAATGTTAGTGCTATTTTATTTTTATGTTGAGAGGGGTGGTGAAGAGAGAACTGAGATCTTTTCTGAGTTCATTGTTTCTTTAGTACTATCGTATTACGAGGTCAGGCTTGTGAAAACAAATTGAATGTATGTTTTATATAATTTTATCTTTTCAATATGAATTATCTAGATACTTAGATAGGCCCCTATAGAGAAAGTTGTTGTATATTTTGCTTCTTTATTGGAAATATATTCTTTCCTCTTCTATATATTGGCCAAAAGATTTAAAGAATTGACCTATACCATGTAAACGATGTTACATTAGGCGAGAGTATCATGCATTGGCAAAAGGTACTATACTACAAAATCAAATATGTGAGATCAATTATCGACCAATAATTGTGGATACAAACCTCTTCCCAGATTGATGGTAGCTTGAAAACCAATACGTAAAGCCATTCTAGACAGAGTGAGTTTGTCGAATGCGATATTTAAGTTCTGGTTTTGTTCAAGTGGTCTTGAAACCTTTGACCAAAGAAGAGGTCTGTCAAACTAGGGGCCCTTTGTGTCGAGTGTTACAGAAATGTCACCGGGAGATGCATGATAAGGTTTTGTGAATTTTAATGTATTAATATTGAATGATTGAATGAATAGATGATTTGATATGATATAAATATCAATTACTATTCTGACTTGACCTTGAACATTTCAAATTTTGTTGAGAAATGTGTCCATGATATTAAATGAGGCAAACATTTCCTAGAATTTCTCTATCCGATTGTGTGGTGCGTTCCACGCTGATGACGTCAGTAGTACAGAAGACGGTCTTTGGAGTTATTCAAAAGTAATCGGACCAAAACTATTCATGTTTGTCATGTTTGTGCGTAAAGCCTCAACAAGACAAATACACAATTCTTAACGCTTTTGAAATATGTGCCTGGACACCTCAAAAAAGCCGTAAAGTCCCTCTCTGGTTATTTTTACTTTTTTACATATTTGCAAAGAACATGTTTCAGGAATTAAAATGACACCTCAATGAACTTCATATGACAATCAGAAGCGAAGTTATGGCTTGTTATAGGTTGTCATGAATCAAAACGCGAAACCGAGAAAAACGCGTTCAAAGTTATGGAAGCAAAATGACCGTTCATCAGATGGGCCTCAGAAAATGTGGATTATTTCATATTTCCACTTATTTCTTTAAAATAAAACTTTGTATGTGTTTAGAAGAAAGCTTAAACATTTCAAATCTGCAAAAATCTCAACTTCGCCAAAATACGAGATTTGCATATATTTTCACCTGTAGCTCGAAATGAAGTTTGCCGAGTTTACGGCTCATTCGCCGCGTCCAGCCACATATTTGATCATGGTATTGACGTTCAACATTTAGAGGGGTAAACTTGAGTGCCTATGAGCGGAAGTCGTTTTCGTGTTTCATATTTTACACAAGAATGGGATCCACAGAAAGTACAAATAAATCTTTGTCTAAAGCTGACTAC